>NC_056744.1:1668503428-1668749618 GCF_019279795.1 Protopterus annectens | reverse complement strand
CAAAGCACATGAACAGGCCATCATGAATTAGCAGAAGCCTTTCTTTACCTTAGCTAGATTGTGTTAATTGGCTGCTGGCTAGTGGGGGCTGGTTCTTTTGTGCTTTTTTTAAAAAAAGTTGTCTAAGGTTGTATCTTCTGGTATTTAAGCCCTAACTTTGAGAGGACTTCTGTCTATACACACTGAGCAGAGTGGAGGAAGGGAGTTGACTACAACTCTGATCTGAGCTATATAAGTATACTTTTTTGGATTATTTATACTGATTATTGTTTCTAGCAATTTATATGTAGCACTTTTTATTGTCTGCTGCATAGTTTTTAGTGTATTTTATTGCTAGTAACTAATCTGCATGGATAAGTGATTTGTTTGCAGTTAAAAGCATCCTGTAGAGTCTCTTTGCTCCTTTATCTGTTTGAAAACTTTCATTGTGTGGCTTTCTATAGTGTTTACTGTCTAAAGAGTGTAGGCTAATAGCTTTAGTATTGGTCCTGACCCTCCCTCCCTGTTCGTGTCTTGCTGTTATACTTGGTGGCTTTGCTGTTGCCCGCCCCTACTGTAAATTTGATCTGGGACACTCCTCCCAGTCTAGTGTCATTAGCTCATTCTACCTAATACAGAGAGAACATCTGAGAAGGCCTTCTGTTTCTCCTTTTTCCCTTTCAAAAAATGCCTGAATCTCCTTGTGTTCTGACTGTGCTTCTCAAACATTTTGGAAATATAGAGTATATTTTAAAGCATTTATTATAACTGTAATTGCTTTAATATTGCTGCAACTCAAGTGCTCTAGGTGCTCTAGGTTGCACTGCATCTGAATTGTTTGTGTGTTTTAGCTGGTTTTCTGTATATATAGACTTCTCTGTATATGTAGACTAGCTACTTATTCTGCCTCTTAAATCATTTTTCAGTTGTGCACTTGCCTTGCTTCATTTAAAATGTTTTAAATTGCTAATTTTGTAGAGTTTTAATTGCATTTACTGTTTAGGACTACACACTCAAGTGTGTTAGCCTTTACTGTGTTTATTTACTGTATTATCGCATTGTTTAGCCTGTTTTAACAAAAAAAAAAAATACTATCTTGTTTGCTCGTTTCCTGCCTTTCCTAGCTAGTATAGTCCAGATCCCAAGCTTTGCTTGTCTCAGGACTTTATTTTCTGTGTTCAGAGCTATCTAGACCTTGCTGTGGTACAGGGAAGTCCTACTGCTTGCCAGTGGGAGTGGTGAGCATTGTACTGCCTTTCTAACACTAGAGGAGTGGTTTCCAGCTCTGAAATTGTAATTTTATTAGCCTTTTTGGGTTGATTTCTATCCCTTTCAACTTTCTGGCTTAAAAACGTGTGTGTTTGGACATTTTTCGCATTGTGCAGCACTGCAAGGCTACAGTTAAACTATTCCAGGTGCCAGAAAGTCTGCTCTTCAAATGTTCCCTTAGAACTAGCTGGTTTCTCACTAGTAGCACTAAAATCTGAACCCCTGTGACTAGCAATTGCTCTAGAACCTGCTGAAAAGCACTAGGAAGCCTGAAACTGATACAAGCACTCAACTCTCCTTGTCAATAAGGAGAAATTAATCATAGGCACTAAACAGCCTATAATTGCAAAGTACCTTGCAAAGGTAAGGGAAAACAGCTCTTATACTTTACAAAAAAAGCACCTAAACAGGCATGTCCAAGGGTCGGCTTCCCGTGATTTCTCCTGTCCACCTGGTGAATCTGAGCATACTGGGGCTATGCGGCAACTGCTTCATGTACACAGACAACCCTCTCCTCCTACCACCCAACACTACAACCTGCAAGAGATGCATTTACATAGCCAAACTGGAAGCAAAGCTCTCTCTGGCCAAGATTATGCTAGACAGTCAAGAGGAGAAAATTAACACCTGCACTACACCTCAAGCAACTCATAGTCCTTCAAAACCCACACCATCAACACCCACACATAGCAACACTAAACCCACATATGCGGAGGCCCTTAACATTAACCTGCCCAAGCAACAAGGACCTCCAAAGCTGAAACGCAAACAAACACCAGTCACAACCAAAGTGACACATAGCTCACAACACCAGTGTGCCACCCAACAACAGCCCCTAAGGCAAGACAATGTACCCAACACTTTAGTCATAGGTGACTCTATAGTCAGGCACACTGATGTTCCACTCACCAGGCTGCACAAGGAGAAAATTACAGTCAGCTGCCTGTTGGGTGCCAGGATCCGCCACATAATGCATGCACTCAAGTCACTCCACAACAAGTACAAATACGACTCTGTCATTGTCCATGCTGGAGTGAATGACTTGAGACGTACCTCCCTGGACTACATGAAAAGAGACATGGAAGAGCTCTTGGATCATGTGGCCCAGGCATGTATGACCCGAGCTCTGAGTAGCATCCTGCCTTCGCCCAGAATGATACCACAGTATAAGGGCAAAATGATTGACTTCAACAATTGACTAAGCTTCTGGTGTCATTCAAAGGGGATCCAATATCTGTCTGCCTGGGAAGACATGATCGACAAACCACGATGCTTTGCCAGAGATGGTCTGCACCTGTCACCCCTGGGATTCAGGTTACTGGCTAAAGCTCTTGCCACCCCTATAGTGCCTTTTTTAGGCAAGGTTCAAAGGATAAAACCACCACCATAACAGACACAAGCATGCAAAATCTGAAGGTAATGCTACTCAGTGATAGAAGACTTAACCTCAAAATGCACTCTCTCGAGGCACTCCTAAAAATGGAGAACATCGATATCTGTGCAGTAACTGAGACCTGGTTCAAGGCTCCAGAGAGCACTCCTGCAATACCAGGCTACAACTCTTACCACACGTTTTGGCCACAAAACCAAGACCGAAACACTAAAGGTGGAGAAGTGTCCATATTCACCAAGGATATTCACACCTCCAGGCTAGTTGCCCAACACAATGCATCTGAAATTCTCCAGGTGCAACTAACACTAGGTAAGACTGCAATCCAAATTGTAGCTTGCTACAGATCCCCCACCATGCCCCAAGATTCTCACTACACCTTTCTAAACATACTGGAAAATATTAAGATACAACCAAACACCCTAATACTGGGTGATTTCAACTACCCTGCCATTAACTGGGAAAACTACTCGGGTACCAACTCCTTTTCCCAACGGTTCTTGGAATTCATAAATTCCAATGCCTTGGATCAACTAATCCATTGCCCACCAGGGGCTCCAATATCCTAGACCTGGTCATTACCAACATGGGAGATAGATGCTCCACACCAGTGGTCACCCTCTCATTGGTCAAGTCTGACCATAAGCAAATCACCCTTGACATCCACATCCCACCCCCAGTAAGGAAACCTCCTCAAAAAACATCTCCAAAGCCAACTTCATGCTACTGAAGTCAGAAGTGACAAACTTCATGACACCTATGCAGATGGGATCTGAAAGTTCGACTGCAGAATCCTACACAAAGGCACTGTACCAGCACATCCACTCGTGCATGAATTGTGCCATCCTAAATAGAACCAAGATGCTCTTCTCCAAAAAAAGGAAGCCAATCTGGAGGTCCCCTGCTATAAACAAACTATACAACAGAAGGAAGAAACTGTTGCAGAAAAGAGGAAAATCCCAGGATGCAAAAAACTCCCTTACCAGCCTCAGTAAGAAGCTGAGATCCCTCATAAAATCCTCAAAAGCTAGTTACAAAAAGAAAATTGCCAAAGATTCCAAAGACAGCCACAAGACATTCTATAGTTATGTCAAGAATCTAAATGGCAATGCTCAGATCTGCTCTGAGCTACAACAGAATGGCATTAAATGTACTGATCCCAAGGATATTGCCAATATCCTGGCAGATTGATTTATTGCCAACTTCACCCCCCTCTCACCCCCTAAAGGGCCCATCTCAATACCAAAAGATTGCCAAGTTCCGGTAATCACGGCCACACAGGTAGAAACCGCACTCTCCAAAGCTAGGAATACAGCATCCATGGGACCAGATGACATCCCAGGCTGTGTACTACATGAACTACAAAATGAACTGGCACCTCACCTAAGTGTCATGTTTAATCATAGCCTCACCTCAGGCTTCATGCCCACTGAGTGGGGCACAGCTACAGTTATCCCACTCCACAAGGGGGGATCAGTCTTGGATCCCGGGAACTACCGTCCCATCAGTCTGACAAGCCTGATCTGCAAGGGCATGAAACGCATTTTCATGGAACTTATAAACAAAGACATTGGCAACCTTCAAGCACTGGACCCCACCCAGTTTGGGTTTGTGAAAGGTCGATCTTGTTTCCTGAATCTGATTGACTTCTTCGAATCAGTCTCCAGAGCTGTGGACGAGGGTAAGGCGGTCCACACAGCCTATCTGGACCTCGCCAAGGCCTTTGACACCATCCCCTACTCTGGAATCATAGATAAACTTACTAAGCTGGGCATAAATCCCTACGTCACTCGATGGGTTGCCAACTGGCTTACTGACAGAACCCAGACTGTAAAAGTAGCTGACTCCAAATCCAGCTCCAGACAAGTGACAAGTGGAGTACATCAGGGTTCGGTCCTGGGACCACTCTTGTTTGGCATCTACTTCTCTGAAGTACAAGCCAACACTAAGGGACTCTGGCTAACAAAGTTCGCAGATGACTGCAAACTGGGAGCCATTGTTGAATCCCCAAATGATGTGGATATTCTACAAAAGGGCCTTACAGAAACAGATGCCTGGTGCCAGAGCCATGGGCTCAAGCTTAATGCCAAGAAATGTATAGTTATCCCCTTTGGAAAAAAAACATGTACCCATGAATTACCACATAGGTGGCAGTACACTAAACATTGAAAGTGTGATGAGAGACTTAGGGACACAGGTGGAAGGTGGTCTCACTTTCAATAACCACATCGCCACAACAGTCAGGAAATCCTTCTTTGTGGCACACCTCATCACTAAGGGCTTTTCATCCAGAAAAAAGGAGGTCATTGTCCCACTGTACTCATCCCTCATTAGACCCATTATAGAGTATAATGCCCCATTTGGTATATACCTCACAAGACATCTGCAACAGCTGGAAAGGCTACAGAAATACCTCACTAAAAGAATCACAGGCCTAAAGCAGATGCCATATGCTGATCATCTAAAAAAACTCCAGCTATACTCTGTGGCATATCGTCTACTCAGAGGCAATCTCTGCTTAACATACAAGGCCATGTCAAAACCTGGAGCTTTTGGACATGCTCCAGTTAAAGAAATCCCAATCCCTCAGAGCCACATGCTCCACGGATCTAAACCTTGTCATCACAATGAACAAAACATGCTGGAGGGATAGGTTCCTGACCCAGAGACTCCCCATACTCTGGAATAGACTGCCCATACATGTCAAGCAGAGTGCCTCCTTGGCCCTCTTCAAAAGGAACCTTGATAATTGGGTGGGAGATAGGAAATTCACTCTGAGGATCATGTCAGTCGCCCTGCTAGACAGGGGTCCAGAGAAGTAAATATTGTGGGAAGAAATATCCAGGGAATTAGTATGGCTAGGCTTGTATAGGCCCTAGGGCCTAGTACCAACCTATGAACCTATGACCTGCCTTTTCCTGAATTCTGGTTTCTGTGGACAAGATTAATAAACAGAGTTATTCAGTCTTTTTTGAGATGTTAATTAGCTTAGCCAGTGGCTTTTGTCTTTGCCAAACAATACTACTTCACGGATTTTATTACACGCAGCTACTTCTGTAGAAAGCACATGCGATTCAACTTACAAACATTAGCACACAGAGTTCTCTATTCCTTGCATTTCATGTTATTTAGTGCCTACTTTGGAATCCACATCAAATGCATTTTGTACAGGCCATTTTGTACATCTTGATAAATTACTGGATTTGTTCATTGTCAGTTTCTTGGATTCTGTGTGTTTTAATAAACTGTGCAGCCGTTCTTATTCAAAATGAGAATGAAAGTGTGTTATAACGTGTCTGGTAGTACCATTTTCCAAAGAAGTAGTATGTATTTTTTTTCTGTACTTACATTGACCCATTATTTTTTCATGCTGAGTTCTGCATTTCCAAGTACAGATGCAGACTGTTGTTTCATTAGTTTAGTTATTAGTCCTACAGGCTGTGATCCAAATTTCTGTACTGGCAGAGAGATTATACAGGAAAATGGCACAACTGCCACTTTATTTGAGCTGTATCACGCACACATCTCTCTTTCATACAACCACAGTAAAATAATGACAGCTAAATGTATTATTTGCTTCAGTACATGGTCTAGACTGACTCCTCTACATGCTTTTCATGCTTTTCAACAGTTTCACACAGTAAGATTCCCAGGAGTGATGCGTTCATACCTTGTATTGCATGTCTGCAGTTCATTTCTGATGCTACTCCCTGCAGCTTTATCACCATTCTGTTATGCATCACTGCCTTTCTTTTTATCCTGATCAAAATTCACTGTTTCTTGACTACCTTACCAAATATATCCTTGGAATTTCAGAGTCCTTTATTTTCCTTGCCAGTGGTTCTAAATATATTGCAAATAGCAAAGGGGGAGAGAGGACACACCTGCCAGGTTCCTCTGCTCAAGCAGTGATTATCAGAGAGGACACCCGCCCATTTTAGTTTTCACCTCTGATCCCTCATATATCCTCCTAATCAACCTTACAATTTTATCAGGGAATGAAAATGCTTCCATTGCTCTGTTCCTAAAGTCACAGCCTACTCTGTCAAATGATTTCTCTGCATTAAGACCAACAACAGCGGTGTTTTCATACATTCTGCTTCCCTCTGGATCATCAGTGTTGTGTTAATATTGTCAAAAGTTTGCCTCCCCCTCCACAAAACCACACTGATCTATATCTATCAATCTTCAGCATCACTTTTGCCATTCTTTTAGCCATTATAGACATAAACACTTTGTAATCATGGTTCAGTATTGAAATGGGCATGTATGAAGCTGGATCTGATGGATCTTTACCCTCTTTAGGTATTACAGCTGTCACCAGTTTTGCACCAGTACTTCTCCTCCTCTTAAAATACTTTTAAACAAAGCCTTCCAGATCTTTATCATTTTTTCCCCTTCTAACTTCCAAACTTCCACAGGAATACCATCTATTCTTGGAGACTTTCCTGTAGATTCGTTATACATCACCATTGTTATCTCATCTGTTCATATCCTAACTGCTCATCTAGTACTTACCTATGAATTGGAGAAGAAACCTGGATAATGAATCCAGTGAGAGGCTAGGATAACAATGTCCCAAAGTACCTTAATGACCATGATGTACAGTTTACTTGAAGCTATTTCTTTTCATTTAGGAAAGTTTTGTTTTTTTCCTAAGGCTCTCCCAAATCATGTTGCATGTGAAGACAAAAAGTATAGTACAAGCCAACAGTGATGCTTCATGTATTGACAGGGGTCAGACATGCCAAAAACCACTCAGTTACCCACTTAGCCTCACTGCAGAGGCATAGTAGATTCCCCCAATGAACTGCCAGGCACATGGACACACAATAAAGTGAAAATTGCAGTTTCACTGCACATTATGTCATTGGATGTGGGAGGAAGTGCAGCATCAAAATTCACAGGCAGATTTTACAGATTCAGCTAAAGTGTAACCGTTTAGAACTGAACTGGGGATATAAGTAAAGCAAAGTGGTAATGTTGATTACTTCATGACTGTGCTATTTTGGATATACATTAGCATGTATACCACACATTTCGGCCACAGAACATGGACTGAAACACAAAAGGAGGGGGTGTATCCATATTCATCATGGATACATACACCTCCAGGTTAGTGGCACAGCATGATACCTCTGAGACCATCCATGTGCAACTAATATTGGGAAAATCTGCAATGCAAATTGTGGCCTGCTACAGATCACCCTCCATGACTCAGGACCACCACTCTGCCTTTCTGGAGACACTGGAAAACATGAAGGTCCTACCCAACACCCTGATATTGGATGATTTCAATTACCCTACCATTCACTGGGAAAACTACTTGAGTACAAACTCCCAGGCTCAGCGCTTCCTGGAATTTATCAACTCAAATGCCCTGGATCAGCTGGTAAACTCCCCTACCAGAGGTGAAAACATATTGGACCTGGTCATCACCAACATGGGTGACAGGTGTTCTGCACCGGAGGTCAACCTGTCACCAGTTAGATCAGACCCTAAACTAATCACTCTGGACGTCCACTCCCCACCACTACCCCCAACCAAGGAAACCACAGTGAAAAACTTTTCTAAAGCAAACTTCACCTTACTTAAGACAGAGGTAGTAAGTTTCACAGCCCCCATGCTACAGGATAATGCTGACCAAGATGCAGAATCCTTTACAAATGCACTCTGTGAGCACCTACAAGGATGCATGGATCATGCCATCCCTAGCAAAACCAAAACTCACTCCCCGAAGAGAAGGAAACCAGTCTGGTGGACCCCTGCCATAAACAGGTTATACAACAAAAGGAGGAAACTAGTTCAGAAAAAAAGCAAACCCCAAGAAGGAAAGACATCCCGGATCAGTATCAAGAAGAAACTAAGATCCCTCATAAAATCATCCAAGGCTAACTTTGAAAAAAAAATAGCCAAAAATTTGAAAAATAACCACAAAGCCTTCTTTAGCTATGTCAACAATCTAAGTGGCAACTCACAGATATGCTCCTAGCTAGTGCAAAATAGCACAAAATATACTGAACCTACTGATATTACCAACATCCTGGCAGATAGATTCAGTACAAACTTCACCCCCCTCTCACCTCCAAAAGGGCTCACAACAATACCGGAAAAGTGTAGTGTCCCAGAAATCACAGACGCACAGGTGAAAACAGCCTTTTCAAAAGCCAAAAACACAGCATCAGTGGGGCCAGATCGTGTCCCAGGATGCATCTTGCACAAACTACAGAACAAACTAACCCCCCCACTTAAACACACTGTTCAACCTCAGCCTCTCCACAGGCTATGTGCCCATAGAATGATGCAAAGCAAAGGTTATTCCACTCCACAAAGGAGGGGCCACAACTGACCCTGGTAACTATCACCCCATAAGCCTGACTAGCCTGGTATGCAAGGCTATGGAGCACATCATCATGGAACTCATTAACAAAGACATTGGGAACCTCCAAACACTTGAGCCAACCCAGTTCGGCTTTGTTAAGGGTAGATCATGCCTACTAAACCTGGTTGACCTTTTTGAGACAGACACCAAGGCCATAGATGAGGAAAAGGTGGTTCACACAGCCTACCTTGACCTCGCCAAGGCATTCGACACCATTCCTCACTCAGGTATTATAGAAAAACTCACCAGCCTGAACATAAACCCTACGTCACAAGATGGGTTGCCAACTGGCTTACAGACAGAACTCATGCGGTAAGAATAGCAGGCTCCAGGTCCGACTCTAAACAAGTCACAAGTGGGGTCCTGCAAGGCTCGGTCCTGGGACCCCTACTGTTTGGCATATACATCTCAGAAGTACAGGCAAACACAGGAGGACTATGGCTAACGAAGTTCGCCGATGACTGCAAACTGGGAGCCATAACTGACTCTTTGGCCGACACGGACATCCTGCAAAAAGGCCTTAACGAGATGGACACCTGGTGTCAAAGTCATGGCTTCAAGCTAAATGCCAAAAAATGCATAGTCATCCCATATGGGAAAGCAAAACACCCACGAATTACCACTTAGGTGGCAGCCCCATTAATACAGAAGAGGTAATAAGAGATCTGGGGACCCAGGTAGGTAGTAATCTCTCCTTTGACAATCATATTGCCACAGTAGTTAGGAAATCCTTCTATGTGGCCCATCTAATTACTAAAGGGTTCGCATCTAGAAATAAAGAAGTTATAGTGCCCCTCTACTCGTCACTCATCAGACCCATCATAGAGTACAATGCCCCATTTGGGATGTACCTCACAAGACATTTCCAACAGCTGGAAAGACCACAAAAGTACCTCATCAAGAGAATTACTGGCCTCAAACATATGTCCTATGCAGACCGACTGAAAAACTATGGCTGTACTCAGTGGTATATCGCTTACTCAGAGGTGATCTCTGCCTGACTTACAAAGCCATGTCCAACTCAGAATTGATGGACATGCTCCACCTAAAGAAACCCAAGTCACTGCGAGCCACGTGCTCTAGTATGCTAAACCTTGCCACAACAATAAATAGAACATGCTGGAGGGATAGATTCCTGTCACAGAGACTCACCATGCTTTGGAACAAAATTCCTATCTACATTAGGCAGAGCCCCTCACTAACACTATTCAAGAGAAACCTTGACGAGTGGATGGGTAACAGAAAATACACCCCTGAGATCACTTCATTGGCTCTGCTTGACAGAGGCTCAGTTAATTAATCAATGGGGTGGTGAAAGCCGACACACTCTGGCTAGGCTTATAAATGCCCTCGGGCAGATAGCCTAGTACCTACCTATGAACCTATGTAGCTAATATGAAGAGTCTGGTCCTCCAGAATAAGCTAAGTAAAATACGCCTTTCATTCATAATCCCATGACTGAGGTATAGCATACTTAATAAGTGATCTAAGGCAGGCTTTAGTGCTTCATTGATGCCAAATGAAAAAATTTCCTCCAGTGATCCATTTTAGCAGTTTGTCCTTGCCTACACATGCACTTCACTGACACCAGATGAAACATTTCCCCCGATGACCCCTAGTTTGTCCATGTCTCCATAAGCAGTCAACTGTCATTAAATGAAACATGTCCCCCAATGATCCCAGGACAAGCACTTTTACTAAGATCAAATGAACCACTTCTCCTAAATACACATTCAGTTGTTTGTCCATGTAGGTCCAAGCACTTCATGAACATCAAATTAAATATTTGCGCAGCAATCCATTTCATAGTTTGTCCATGCCTGCAAAAGCACTTCACTGACACCCAATGAAACATTTCCCCAATGATCCCTTATGTAGTTTCTCCATGTTTTTCCATGCATTTCACTGACACCAAAAAGAACAATTAGGTTCATAGGATCATAGGTGTTTACTAGGCTAATGACCACAAGGGCCTTTTTAAGCCTAGCTATGCATCCCAAATCTCCAACGAGTTCTGATACCCTTGATAAGTGTAAGCATGGGTCTAGAAGATGAACCATTTACTGGTTACCCATTTGCATTAGAGACATAGGTTCATAGGTGGGTACTAGGCTATCTGCCCGAAGGCATTTATAAGTCTAGCCAGTATGTGTTGGTTTTCGCCACCCCCTTAGATTAGTTCCTCATGCCTCTGTCCAGCAGAGCCACTGAAGTGATCCCTGAGGTAAACTTTCTGTTTCCCATCCACTCACCAAGGTTTCTTTTGAAGAGTGTTAGCAAGGAGCTCTGCCTAATGTAGATTGGGATCTTGTTCCAAAGCATAGGAAGTCTCTGGGACAGGAATCTATCCCTCCAGCACATCCTATTTATTGTTGTGGTGAGTTTTAGATCCCTAGGGCGTGTGGCTCAAGGGGATAAGGTTTTCTTTAGGTGGAGCATGTCCATCAATTCTGGGTTGGACATGGCCTTGTATGTCAGGCAGAGATCACCTCTGAGTAGGCGGTATGCAACCGAGTACAACTGGAGTTTCTTCAGTCGAGCTGCATAGGGCATCTGTTTGAGGCTACTAATCCTCTTGGTGAGGTACTTCTGTGGTCTTTCCAGCTGTCGCAGTTGTCTTGTAAAGTGAATCCCAAATGGGGCGTTGTACTCTAAGGTGGGTCTGATGAGTGATGAGTAGAGGGGCACAATGACCTCTTTTGATCTGGATGTGAACCCTTTTATGATTAGGTGGGCCACGTAGAAGGATTTTCTAACCACTTTGGCAATGTGATTATCAAAGATGAGATTACTATCTACTTGGGTCCCCAGATCCCTTATTACATCTTCTGTATTTAGTGGACTACCACCTATGTGGTAGTTTGTGGGTACTTTGTTTTTTCCAAAGGGGATGACTATGCACTTTTTGGCATTTAGCTTGAGGCCATGATTTTGACACCAGGTATCTGTCTCAGTGAGAACCTTTTGGAGGATGTCTGTGTCAGCCAGAGAGTCATTTATAGCACCTAGTTTGCAGTCGTCTGTGAACTTGATCAGCCATAGTCCTCCTGTGCTTGCCTGTACCTCTGAGAAGTATATGCCGAACAGGAGGGGTCCTAGGACTGAGCCCTGGGGAATGCCACTTGTAACCGGTTTAGAGTCAGACCTAGCTCCCGCAACTCTCACCATGTGGGTTCTGTCTGTGAATCAGTTGGCAACCCATCTTGTGACGTAGGGGTTTATGCGAGGTCTAGATAGATTGTGTGTGTATCACCTTTCCCTCGTCTATAGCCTTGGTAACTGTCTCAAAGAAGTCCACCAGGTTTAGGAGGCATGATCTGCCCTTAACAAAGCCAAACTGGGTAGGGTCCAGTGTTTGGAGGTTCCCAATGTCTCTGTTAATGAGCTCCATGATGATGCACTCCATAGCCTTGCAGAACATGCTAGTCAGGCTTATAGGGCGATAGCTCCCGGGGTCTGTTGTGGCTCCAAAGAATTGGCTTCTTATGAAAAAATAACAAAAGATAGAAAAATCAAAAAATTTAATAGGGATATCACAGACTACAAAAGGGGACGTCCATTTAACATCCACAGATCTGTTAGATTTATGGATACAAATCAAGGATTGACAAGGGGCAGAACCAGAAAAAGACCCAGGTCCACACTGAAACACAAAGACAAATCTATGACCAGTACTTCGGGGGAGGAGTCCTCCTACACTGATAGTGAGAGTGTACAGTTCCAAAAATCACCAATGCGAAAAAGGTCCAACTCCACACTCCCTTTAGAAAGGGAAAAAGGCGGCAGGGTGGCCGAAAACATAAATATGGGAAGCAGAACAGACTCAGTGGAGGGACTGATAGAAACTTTATTGAGACAATAGAACCTGAATACAAAAATGTACTAAATTTGTTTGATGTTATTTTAACCAACGAACAAGAACAACTATTGAATAAAGGTTTGGGATTTGTACCAAGTTTCTTTTGTGATGAATATAATATTGTGTCTGATGTTATGGATTTTTGCCGTAACCTTAATCTTAAAATATTTTTTTCAGACCAAACTTCCCAAATATCTCAAAGATCTACTGATTTCAAATTTCATAAATCTCAATTTCAACCTCCAATGAATAAACATGTGCACATTTTTCAACAATCAGTTTTAAGGGATCTACATTTCCCACATTTTGAATCATGTATCATGGGTCAAAATATTACTACATCCGAAAGAATGGGTTTGGCTGAACTAAGAAATAATCATGACATAGCAATATTACCGGCTGATAAAGGAGGGGCATTTGTGATCTTGAATATGAGCTATTATCTTAAGGAAGGCTTGGATCAATTATCAGACACAAAATGCTATATGCATATGTCTATAGATCCCACCATTAATTTCAAAAAAGAAATTGATACATTTCTTAACCTGGCTGTGGAAGAAGGTATTATTACACAAAACTCGGCAAAACACCTCACAGTGATGGATCCTCAGAAACAGATTCTGTATTTGCTTCCTAAAATTCACAAGTCTATTTCTAAACCACCAGGTAGACCTATTGTATCAGGTATTGGCTCACTTACTGAACCAATCTCTGTGTTTTTGACACAACAACTTCAACTATTAT
Source organism: Protopterus annectens (assembly GCF_019279795.1). Lineage (NCBI taxonomy): Eukaryota > Metazoa > Chordata > Ceratodontiformes > Protopteridae > Protopterus > Protopterus annectens. The sequence continues at coordinate 1,668,735,995 of NC_056744.1, read as the reverse complement.
TGAAAAATGTCAGGGCCAGAATACAAGACACGACACAGTTCCTACAGATTATACAAGACACACAATTGGAACCACATTGGCTTATGTGTACATTGGATGTTAAATCCTTGTACACCAGCATACCCCATTGGGCAGGGATGCAGGCTTTACAATATTGGTTAGAAAATGCCAAACTATATCCACCAGGCCTCAATACATTGATCATCTGCATGGCTGAACATGTGTTAAATAAAAATGTTTTTTACTTTCAGGGAGAATGCTATTGGCAACTTCAAGGTACTGCTATGGGAGCATCTTTTGCCCCCATATACGCCGATCTTTTCATGGCATATTTGGAAGAATGTCTGATATATAACCCACTCCACAACATATATATGGTTGAAATAGATATATGGCGCAGATACCTTGATGACTGCTGGATGGTGTCACGTGCTGATCCAATATATTTGCAGGAGTTTGTGGAATATCTCAATAGTAACATCTGGGGGAAACAATTCACTATAACATATAACCCCAAAACTATTGATTTCCTGGATGTCACAATCTATAGGAACTATGATCATACATTGAGTACCAAAATTCATAGGAAATATCCACAATACAATACGTTACTTCATGCATCTAGTATGTACCCGCGCCACACCATCCGCAATATACCAAAATCCCAATTTCTTAGAGTAAACGCATTAGTTCTTCCGCAAGGGATTTTGATGAAACCAAAGTGGATCTCCAAAACAGATTTTTGAACAGAGGATATAATCGATTTGACATTATGTCAGCCAGCATATGGTCAGATAAACAGGATAGGAACACATTACTGGAATACAAGACTTGCCAATCGTCAAAACAAGAATCCCCATTGAGATTTGTTACTACTTATGGTAGAAACCATAATGTTATTAGAAGTACCCTTGATGCAAATTGGAATATATTACTAGCCAATGATCATCTCAGATATATTTTGGGCCCCAAATGTCAGTTTTCCTACAGACGGGGAAAAACCCTAGGAGCACTATTCTCACATTACAAACATAAAGAAAGTGGGGGAGCCATCTACAAACAAATGACTATCTCTGGGGACCAACTGCTTGGCACCTTTCCATGTGGACATTGTACATCTTGTAACCAAGTAAGTAAACTTAAACAATTTATGAGTACTAATATGAGTCGAGTCTATGACCTCAGAGCCTTTGGTAACTGCAGTAGCAGTTGGGTTATATATCTGGCAACATGTCAATGCGCATTTTACGTTGGGCAAACATCACGCTCATTACGGTTTAGAATGGGGGAACATAAAAGTGATATACGCAATAAGAAAGAGACCAATGCTTTGTATCGACATACTGCTAAACATAATAATGCAAAATTCATGTTTATGATTATGGAGATAGGAGTAACCAACAGGAGTGGCATAGCATTTTGAACCACAAGGAGAAATATTGGATTATTCACGTTGGGGCTCTCTTTCCCCCTGGCCTTAATGACCATCTATAATTTTGAAAGAATGCTAATACCACAATTAGCCTGTGGAATTGAATTAGTCTGATTTAAGAATCAGATATCTATAATTTATACTATATATTTTTATTATTGTACAGACTATGTGGTTAGGTAATATATGAATTATTTTTCAATATGGAATATATCATTGATAGTTGTGATGTTTATTATGAGATGGTACTATAATTTGTGAATAGTGGGATTTGTGTGCTTAGTCAAGTGACATAGCTTATACTATACAACTGTTGTATACTACTTTATTAGAGTTGGAATCATACGAAAAAGATCTGTGATATTTGTAAACCATATTTATTCTTCATTTGGATTGACTCCTAGCTATACATGCATGTTTTTGTATTAACTATTATTTAATAAGCATATAATATACTCTTGATTATTACTAATCATATCAGTATATTCTTTTGGACATATTATTGATCAATGTAGTTTTGTTTTTGGGGACTAATGTGTACAAATTGTATAATATACTCATACTCATGGTACTTAGGACCTCATGATTTGTTAGACATCTCCACCTAAACATAATACTCACAGGTTCTTTACTTGTTATTTACTATTTTCATGTATCTTAATATATATACATATGTACTTATATTTGTTATATGTTTCAGGTATATGGGACATTATAGGTATTTCTTTATAACAACAAAAACTTTGTTGTACATATGTTTTCAGTAATAATGAAAACACCAGCTTTAGGTTTGGACTGTACCACTTTCCGATTGGTTGCTGGTATGTATAAATATTCATGAAGTGCAGTAAGGATGTAATTTGCTTTTTCACTGAGGAAGGCTGCTTAGCCGAAACCGGTTTGAATTGGATTAAATCTTTCTAGTGGCATTACATGCCTTAAGTCTTACTATTATATATTAAAATTATTTATAGCTGCACATGCTGGCCTCTTGTGTTTTTTTTGTTTTGATTTGGCCGGTCATACCGTACTTGCGAGGTGTGGGGTTTGCTCTGTTGTGGCTCCACCTTTGTGGAGTGGATTAACCATTGCTGTGCGCCACTCTATGGGTATGTAGCCTATGGAGAGGCAGAGTTTGAACAGTGTGTTTAGGTGAGGGGTTAGTTCGTCTTTGAGCTCATGTAGGACGCAGCCTGGGACACCGTCCGGTCCCATTGATGCTGTGTTTTTGGCTTTGGAGAGGGCTGTTTTAACCTGAGTGTCTGTGATTTCAGGGACTCTACATTCTTCTGGTATGGTTATGGGCCCTTTTGGGGGTGAGAGGGGGGGTGAAGTTTGCGCTGAACCTGTCTGCCAGGATGTTGGTGATATCGGTCGGTTCAGTGTATTTTGTGCCATTCTGCACTAACTCCGAGCAGATCTGAGCATTGCCACTTAGATGCTTGACATAGCTAAAGAATGCCTTGTGGTTATCTTTGGAGTCCTTGGCAATTTTTCTTTCAAAGCTCGCCTTGGATGATTTTATGAGGGATCATAGTTTCTTGCTGATACTGATCAGGGATGTCTTCACTTCTTGGGATTTTACTCTTTTCTGTACTAGTTTCCTCCTTCTATTGTATAGCTTGTTTATGGCAGGAGTCCATCAGACTGGTTTCTTTTTCTTGGAGGAGTGAGTCGTGGTTTTGATTGGGATGGCACGATCCATGCATTCTTGTAGCTGCCCATAGAATGCATTAGTAAAGGATTTTGCAGCTTGGACAGTGTTATCCTTCAGCACGGGGGCTTTGAAAATTTCCACTTTGGTCTTAAGTAATGTGAAGTTTGTTTTTGAAAAGTTTTTCACGGTGGTTTCCTTGTCCGGGGGTGGGGGCGGAATGTGGATATCCAAAGTGATTTGTTTATGGTCAGATCTAACCAGTGAGGGGTTGACCTCCAGTGTGGAGCACCAGTCGCCCATGTTGGTGATGACCAGGTCCAATATGTTGTCACCTCTGGTGGGAGTGTTGACTAGTTGATCCAGGGCATTTGAGTTTATAAATTTTAGGAAATGTTGGGCAAGGGAGTTAGTACTTGAGTAGTTCTCCTAATTCATCATCATCATCATCATCCCCTTTTTCCCATTTACATGGGGTCGGGGTATTGTATTAACTGTCGCCAACTCTTTCGATTCAGTGCCACTCTCCTGCCTTCTTCAACACTCATGCCTGACTGTTGCAGATCTTCTTTCACACAATCCATCCACCTCTTTGCTGGATGCCCTCGCTTCCTCTTACCTTCTTCCTGTCTGTCCCAAATCTCCCTCACCAGATTGTCTTCTGCTTTTCTACACATGTGCCCATACCATCGTAATCTGTTCTCTTTGATCTTTTCTGCAATTGGAGCTACTTTGACTTTTGCTCTTATGTCCTCATTTCTTCACCTGTCCCGCAGTGTGCATCCTACCACCTTTCTCAGGCACTTCATTTCCATCACCTCTAGCTTCTTCAACTGTTCTGCCTTTACTGCCCAGGTTTCTGTACCATACAGTAGTACTGGTCTCACCACTGTCTTGTACACCTTACTTTTCAGCTTCTTTGGCATTCTTCTGTCATATACTACACCTGATACTCTATGCCAGTTGGCTGCAGCCCCTCTGATTCTAGCTTTGGCCTCTTCATTCAGAATACCCTTCTCCTCAACCACCCCTCCCAGATACTTGAAGCTGTTTACCTGTTCCACTATCTTCCCATCTATCTCTATTCTCAGCTTCTTCTGATCTGCTGGCATTACCACTATCTTATCTGTGCTTAGTTTCATCCCATGTGCCTTCAGATTTGCATTCCATTCTCCTATCCTTTGCTGAAGTTCTAGCTCAGAGTCTGCCTGTACTGCCACATCGTCTGCATACAGCAGCTTTGTTGCTCTGACCCCTCCAACCTGTTTGCTGATGTAGTCCATTACCAGTATGAACAGCAGTGGGCTCAGAGCTGAACCCTGGTGTACACCCACTCCCACTAGGAACCCCTCAGTGAGGCCAAACACTGTTCGTACTTGAGTCACTGGGTCTTTGTACATAGCCTGTACTAATTCTACCAATGTTTCTGGGACTTCAAACCACCGCAGTACTGCCGAGATCAGCTTTCTTGGGACCTTGTCAAATGCTTTCTCCAAGTCTAGGAAAGCCCAGTTTGACTCTCTCCTCTTCTCTAGTTTCCTCTCAAGTATCTGTCTCAATGCAAACATCGGGTCAATTGTGCTGCATCCTGATCTGAATCCGAACTGTTCATCTTCCATCTTACATTCTACTATTCTGCGTATCCGTTTATCAATCACCCTCTCCAGAACTTTCATGCAATGTGGTAGGAGTTTGATGCCTCTGTACTGTCCACAGTTGTGGATGTTCCCTTTGTTCTTGTACACTGGCATGAGTATGCTTATTCTCCAGTCATCTGGGATACGCCTTTTTCTCCACACTGCAATTAGTACCCTCAGGAGCCATTTCTCCCCTAGCTCACCCAGCATCTTTATCATATCTGCTGTGACCTCATCTGAGCCTGCTGCTTTCCCTGACTTCATTTTCCTTAGTGCTGCTCTTACTTCTTCTAAGCTGGGCTCCTCTTCTACTCTCATTGTAGGCTGTTTCTGGGGCAGTACCGCTTCTGTGGGGTTTTCTTCATTCAGAAGCTGCTGGAAATACTCCTTCCATCTGCCTTTGATGTCCTGTGGGCTGGTAAGCAGGTTGTTGCTGGAATCCCTTATGAAGGGTGTCTGACTATCTTCTTTATCTTTCTGTCTTTGCCTTGCAACCTGGTATAGTTTCATTGTGCCCCTTACTGAGTCACTTTCCAGAAGCTGATAGAGTGCCTCTGATGCCCTATTCTTTGCTATTGCAACTTCTTTCTTAGTTTCTTTGTTAGCCAACCAGTAGTCCTTCCTAGCTTGGTCAGTCTTTTCAATCTCCCACTTCTTCCTGAACTCCTTCTTTCTTTTGATTACTTTCTGCACTTCTGCATTCCACCACCATCTTTCCTTATGTACCTTATTTCCATACCTGGCTCAGCCACATATCTTTTCTGTAGTCCTAACACATGCTGTTTTAGGCGCTGCCACTCTTCTTCAACTCCACCTATTTCCTCCTCTTCTTGGGGTGCTAGAGCCCTGAGTAATTCCTTGAACTGCTGTACTTTCTCTCCAGTCAACTTCCAGGTCTTCAGCCTGGTCTCTGTTGACCTTAGAGCCTTCTCTGACCACTGCTTGCAGCTGATTGTGGCAACTACTGGTTTATGCTGTGAACCAACTGTTTCACTGGGGATGACTTTGCAATCATGGATTCTACCCCAGTCCCTTTTCCTTACTAGGAGGAAGTTCTCCTAATTAATGTTTGGGTAATTTAAATCACCCAATATTAGGGTGTTTGGTAGGACCTTTACATTTCCCAGTGTTTCCAGAAATGCGGAATTGGGGTCCTGGGACATTGTGGGTGATCTGTAGCAAGCTACAATTTGAATTGTAGTTTTGCCCATTGTTAGTTGCAGGCTGATGATCTCTGAAGTATTGTGCTGTGCCGCTAACCTGGAGGTGTGGGTATCCTTGATGAATATGGATACGCCCCCGCCTTTTATATTTTGGTCCGGGTTCTGTGGCTGAAATGCATGATATGAGTTGTAGCCTGGAAGTGCTGGGGTGCTCTCTGAAGCCTTAAACCAGGTTTCTGTTACTGCACATATATCGATTTTCTCCATACTGAGGAGTGCCTTGAGTGCGTGCATTTTGAGGTTTAGACGTCTGGCATTGAGTAGCATTACCCTCAGTTTTTTGTTACTTGTGCTATTTATGGCGGTGGGCTTGTATAGTTTTTTTTTGTGGTTTGGAATGTATCAATCAGCCCTGTTCTTGGATGAGTAAATCCAAATTGTGTGCAAGCTTGTGGAAATTGCCCCTGCCCATTTACAAAAGAAGGGAGAATCATTGTTGCCTGGGCCAGAACGGCATCACCACAGTGAGCTGAGGGGAATTCTTCCTCAGTGTTTACAAGGGCACCACATACCATAGGTTCATAGGTGTATAGCAAGGTAATGGTAGAGTTACCATAATTCCTTGAATGTAAAAGAGGACACCACATGGAAGAGCAAAAAAAAAAAAGGTCTTTACTCCTTTCCTTTTTTTTTTTGCTCCACTCTTACTTGAAGAGCAAAAAAAAAAGGTCCGTGATTCAGGATTTTTGATTGGGCCGCATGCTGCTATGCAAGCCAATCAAAAACACGCTCAGTGGACACTTTTCTGTTCATTGCGGAACATCAAGCAGTTCTGCATTGAACAGAGCTCCGTTTTTGATTGGCTCGTATGCCGGTATACGAGCCAATCAAAAACGCGCACAGTGGACACTTTTCTGTTCAATGCGGAACATCAAGCAGTTCCGCATTGAACAGAGCTCCATTTTTGATTGGTTCTTATACCGGTATACGAGCCAATCAAAAACGCGCACAGCGGACACTTTTCTGTTCAATGTGGAACATCAAGCAGTTCCACATTGAACAGAGCTCCGTTTTTGATTGGCTCGTATACCGGTATACGAGCCAATCAAAAACGTGCACAGCGGACACTTTTCTGTTCAATGCGGAACATCAAGCAGTTTCGCATTGAACAGAGCTCCGTTTTTGATTGGCTCATATACCGGTATACGAGCCAATCAAAAATGTGCACAGTGGACACTTTTCTGTTCAATGCGGTACAAATGGACGACTTAGGAGCTGACACCACAAGTTTCAAATGAATCCACAAACTGATCTTTATTACGAAAAACAAGTCACAGAAGTTACGTATCACAAGCGCTTTCGCTAGGATGTTCCTAGCTTTATCAAGTTGCTGAACCATTCTAAAACATCAGCTTAAATAGCTGCTTGCAATTGATTGAACACTTGTAATCCAATTAAAACCAATTGAAAAATAATTAACACCTTTCATTTGGTTAAAAAACCTACCTACTAAAAAATGTACTAAAAAGTTCAAGTATGTTACACAACCCGCTATATACAATTAAAAACCTTTGATGTGATAGTGTTCAATCTCGCCGTTTGTTCTTACACATGGGTTCGGAGCTGATCCTCGGCTCCGTGCCGGCCTCTTGCAAGCTCTGCATCGAGAAGCTCGAGACAATCTAATACCCACAATCCCCCTCTGCCTTTACCTCAGATCTAGTTTGCCGCTGCTGCATTCGCATCGTTGGGAGCTAGCTCGAGGGTTTTCTAAGCTAAGATATAACTTTTTGTTGTATTTTATTGAGAATTCTATTTAACTTGATATTGTCAGTATTACCTTGTGTGATTGTGTTGTGGTTCCGTAATTCTTTGGTACCGTTAACCTTTTTATCGGTATTTTTGTACCGGGGCCTACACCCTTTACATATACTACTATATTGAGCAAATTTCGGATTCACCAGTGTCTCAGCCACCCCTGGAGGGTGCCCCCTCTTCCTCCGAGGCTTCTTCGGATGCTCCCCACGAGGAAGTCCCTAGGAAGAGACTGTGTAAGAGGAGACACTTGGACTCTCCACAGGAATCCATTACATCTGATACTGACTTAGATGAGTCAGAGGGGTCCCCTAAGTCACCTTCAGAAGATGTCTCTTTTTCAGACATTTTGGAGATCCTGAAACAGAGAGGTGACTGGCAGTCCCTTCCCCCTTCTGAGGATGAGTCAGTTCTGCTGAAGGCATTTGGTGCTCGCCCTTCCTCCTCCTGGGTCACTCCGCCCTTTGACGAACTAATGGAACTTATTGCTCGAAGGGCGTGGGAGGCTCCTGACACAGTGGAACCTGTTCCTAGGAAACCAACAAGTACATCACAGCACCTCAGGATAAGTCCTACCTTACTAAAGGAGTTCCAGTAGACGCTATGGTGGTGGCTGCAGCCACTAAAAAGGAGATGTCGGAGTCTTCTTCGTCTGTCCATCCGCCTAATAAAGATTCTAGGACGATGGATAGATATGGGAAGCGCATTTTTAGTTCAGCGGCTTTTTCCATGCGGTCCCTGAACTATTTGACCCATTTTACACGTCTGCAGAGGGATCTAGTCAAAGAGTTGGGAGATACCCTCCAGGGTACTACAGATGCAGCTGTCTCAGAGAAAGTGACAGCTCAACTTAATACCCTAACATCGATTGTTAACTCGTCCATGAGGCTGATTTCCTCGCGGCGAAGGTTCGAGTAGGGCAGCAGCTTCAGCGATTGCTCTTCGTAGACAATCCTGGATGCGCCTATGCTCCTTTGCGAAGCCTTCAAGTCTTCCTTTACAAACGCCCCATTTGACGGTGCCACTCTTTTTGGCCCCAAGGTAAAGGAGACCGTTACCGGTGTGAACAAGAGGGAAAGACTCTGTCTGCTGTCGGAGTCCGTTTTCCACCCCAACCAGACCGTACCCCAAAGGGCAGCGGTGGGAAAATGTGGTTTCGAAACAAAATCAAGGGTCTTTCCCAGGCACACAGGGTGATGCCCCCTCTAGAGGCAGAGGAGGGGGCAGAGGTGGAAGACGCCGCCCTGGCGGCAGAGGGGGTCCGCAACATCAGGGTGACAGGGATACACTCCCTGGTAAACCTTTCCAGCACTCCTGAGAGGAGGCCCGACTGTCCTGCTCTGGAGGCAGTCGGGGGTCGCTTAGCCTTTTACCCTCAGGCCTGGCAAGATATAACTACAGACAATTGGGTAAAAAGCGTAGTTACCAGAGGTTACACCATACCCTTCCTATCCTATCCCATTCCAAAGAAAAGACTCCCAGATGTACCGCCCCATCTGCGAGAGCCAGCAGCTTTAGAAATTTCAAAGTTGTTAGAAAAGAGTCATCCAGCCAGTCCCAGCGGACCAGCAAGGTTTCGGAACTTACTCAAGGTTCTTTTTAGTTCAAAAGAAAACAGGGACTGGAGGCCCATTCTAGACCTGAGTTACCTCAATACTTTCGTCAAGAAAGAAAAGTTCCGAATGGTCACGCTTCAATCGATTCTTCCATTTCTACAGAAGGACGAGTGGATGTGCTCAATAGATCTAGAGGATGCATACTACCACATCAAAATGGCCAGGGCATCCAGAGATCATTTGCGCTTCCGGCTGGGAGCCAGTCACTTTCAATTTCGAGCCCTGCCCTTTGGTCTGACCTCAGCCCCCAGAGTCTTCACCAAATGCATGGCAGTGGTAGCGTCTCACTTGAGACGTCAGGGATTCCAGGTGTTTCCGTATCCGGACGACTGGCTCCTTTCAGCCACCACCCGGCGTCAACTACTGAAGGCCAGAGACTATGTTCTTCAACTGTGTGTTCACCTAGGGATCTCCGTAAATTTCGGAAAATCCTTACTTCAGCCATCACAAAATATCTTGTTCATAGGAGCAGAGTTAAACACACGTCAATTAGTTCTGAGGCTTCCCCCAGAAAGGATATTATCACTGCAGACTCACATACGTCTTCTACTCTTGTCAAGGAAATCTCCTGCAAAACTAGTACTGAAGGTGTTGGGCCTCATGTCAGCCTCCCTTATTGCAATTCCCCTGGGAAGGCTGCACATGAGAGTTCTACAATGGCTACTGTTTGCTCAATGGTCATTTCAACAACTACCTCTAACACACGAGATTCTCATAACAAAGACTTGCAAAACAGACCTAAACTGGTGGCTCCAAACGTGCAACCTTTCCCAGGAGGCCGTTTGTGCTACCCACGCCCACAGTTACGGTGACCACGGACGCTTCCCTGATAGGGTGGGGGGGCATCTTTCAGGGACAGACAGTCCAAGGCAAATGGACCAATTTGGAGTACAATCTGCACATCAATGTTCTAGAGTTGAGGGCAGTGTTTCTAGCGTTGCAACACTTTGCTCCCCTTCTTCCTCTAGGGACTATTGCAGTTCAGACGGACAACATGTCGGTAGTCTGGTACATAAACAAACAAGGGGAACCAAGTCCTATCAACTATGCAGAGAGGCCATGAGAATTTGGCAGTGGGCAGAGTCCACGGGTCGCTTTCTAATAGCAACGCACATCCCGGGTCATCCAACGTCATAGCCGACAGGCTGAGCAGAGCAATTCTGCTACCGCACGAGTGGTCTCTGAAACAGTCAGTGGCGAAAAGGATTTTTCGCACATGGGGCCAGCCTTCCTGCGACCTGTTTGCGTCTCCAATGAACGCAAAATGCAGGAGCTACTTTGCCCTATTACCCCCTCCAGGGGAAGTCCCCAGGACGCACTGGTTTACGATTGGCCCCCGGGACTCCTGTACGCATTTCCTCCATTTCCTCTGATACCGAAATTTCTTCAGAAAGCCAGGAACCTTCACAGGACGATAATTCTCATTGCTCCATTCTGGCCTCATCAAATTTGGTTTCCCTTCCTGAAAATTCACTGCATTCGGGGACCCTGGATTCTGGACCCAGAGCCGGATCTGTTGACTCACTCGTCAGGGGTTCCCCATCCAGCGCTTCTGTCACTCCATCTAGCAGCTTGGCTGCTCCAATTCTAACTTAGCCAGGTCTGATCTCTTGTCACCAGCAGTCCAGAATATATTAGTGGCTTCGCATAAGGCTTCCACTACTAAAACATATACTAGCAAATGGAAACGGTTTGTATTCTGGGCGAATACACACCACGTTGATCCCTTTACAGCTCCTTTGAATAAGATTTTAGAGTTCTTAACAGACTTATTTCATCAGGGTGCTTCTCCTGCTACTCTAAGAGTTCAATTGGCTGCCATTTCGAATTTCCATGTGGAAGAGAATGGAGCTCCTATCATGGCTCACAGACTTTGTAAAGCCTTTTTAAAAGGAGTTTTTCATTTTAGACCTCCGGTCAGATCTCCTACGTCACCTTGGAGTCTAAACTTGTTACTATCTAAATTAATGTTGCCCCCCTTTGAACCTGCTTCTTCTTGCCCATTAAAATATTTGTCCTGGAAAACTCTCTTTCTGGTAGCCATTACTTCTGCTAGACGAGTGTCTGAACTTCAGGCTCTCTCCATCAAGCACCCTTATCTGATCTTTCACTCTGACAGAGTGTCTCTTCGAACCAATTCATCCTTCCTCCCTAAAGTGTGTTCTATTAACAACATTAATCAGTCCATTGAATTACCCACTTTCTTCAAAACCACTCCAACAAAATGGAGTATATGTTACACAAATTGGATGTTCACAGACAGCTAAGGTTTTATTTGGATAGAACAAAGATCACAGGAAAACAGATCAACTCTTTGTGGCTTTTGCTGATAGCAGGAAAGGACTTGCAGTTACCAAAGAACTCTTTCAAAGTGGTTAACGGATTGTATTATCTATGTATACGATTCTGCAAATCATCCCCTTCTAAACAAACCCAAGGGACATTCCACAAGATCAATATCTACGTCTTTGGCTCATGCAGCTCGCCTACCTCTGGATGCTATTTGTGCGGCTGCTACCTGGTCTAAGCCACATACATTTATTTCTCATTATAAAGTAGATAAGGTTTCTAGGGACAGGGCAACCTTTGGTTCCACTGTGCTCAAGAACGTCCTCCCGTGAGTTCCTCAGGATTTAGGAGCTAGGGACGCTACCCATGTGTAAGAACAAGCGTGAGATTGAACACTATCACATATAGAAGTTATGTACTTACCATAACGTTCCAGGTGGAGTGTTCATCTCGCTTTGTTCTTACAGTCCCACCCTCCCACCCTTAGGAAGAACGTTCTTTGATGCCTGGCCAGAAGCATTTTTGCTACTGTCATTGTTCTCTGTACATAGTTGGTATACACATATACTTATATGTGTCTGTTTATGTATGTATAGATGTATGGCATGAATGTGCTGTTATGTAGATTGGTTTGCTTGCAAACTAGATCTGAGGTAAAGGCAGAGGGGGATTGTGGGTATTAGATTGTCTCGAGCTTCTTCTCGATGCAGAGCTTGCAAGAGGCCGGCACGGAGCCGAGGATCGGCTCCGAACCCATGTGTAAGAACAAAGGCGAGATGAACACTCCACATGGAACGTTATGGTAAGTACATAACTTCTATTTGTCAACCATTGTGTTCACTATTAAATAATAAAATAATATATTAACATCTGTGCAAATAGTGCACATAGAAAATTATTTTGCTAAAATGCAAAACATTTTCTAATTTACTATTTTACTCATATTACATTATTCAACCTTATACAAAATTACATGCTTGTGAATAAAAGTCCACAACAAATGGACCTGTCAATGGTACATAGAGGCATAGATGCATTGACAATGAAGAAATAAAATAAATAAATAAAAACAGCAGAAAACAGGGGAATTAAACATGGGAATAAAAGTAGATAGGGAAGCAAGTGCCTAGGCAAATAAGCACCTTGCCTATACCAATACATTCCCTAAGCAAAAACCTTGCAGTTATATGTATACTGACTACCACTAATGGACTGTGCTTATAATCTGGCCCTTCTTAGTTTTAAAATAGGTTTTATACTAATAGTATCATTTAACCCAGGCCAGCTTGCTGCATTTAGTTTAAGCTGCCACACTAGCTCCCTATATTCTAGGGTAGCTTCCCAGTCGCCACCTCGGGAATCCCTGCTTATCTGTTCAAGAATCATGAATTTGAAGTTGTGATTCAGACATACAAGGGTGTGCTTGAAAAGGGCATTAGTTTCTTTGTTTTTAGTTAACTCATAGAAATGTTCATACATTCTCTTCTTAATTTCCCTTTCCGTCTTTCCTACATAAAAACTTTTACAGAACATGCACACAACTAAGTAAACCACCCCTCTTGAATTGCATGTAAAATGCATGGGAGAGTCAAGCCTCATCTTTCTAGAAGGTAGATATATGCCTTTGCTATTCAAAATTGCATGGCATTGTTGACATGCTCCACATTTAAATGTGCCAGGTTTTTTTGTTGTTGCTGTTTTTACGTTGTCTACTCTTGTACTTCTTTCGAACATGTCCTTCAAATTAACCCCCTTCTTTCTAATAAACTTCGGTCTGCTTGGTAAAATGTTCTTAAATTCTTCATGTGCCATTAAAAGTGGCCAAAATTTTGCAATAGTTCTCTCTATGTCCTCAGCCTGACTACAAAAAGTGTATATGAATTTCGGTCCCATGAATTCATTGTTTTTTTCTTTATTCTTTTCTCCTTCACTAACCAATTGATCTTTCACAAGCTCTTTGCCCAATAATGGGGAATACAATGTACCTCTTTTGCTATTCACTTCATTGTATAAAACTTGAAATAAATCTAAAGGATAACCCCTCTCCAAAAACATTTTCTGCAACGTCATGACCTCATTATAAAAATCTTTCTCTGTACTGCAAATCCTTGAAGCCCTAATCAACTGGCCTTTGAGAATCCCTTTTTTTTGTGCAAAAGGGTGGGCACTTTGGAAATGCAAGAACGAGTTTGAGAATGAGGGCTTACGATAAATTTTAGATTGAAAAGTTTTGTTGCTGTAGTCCTTGTATAAATTCACATCCAAATAGTGCAATTCATGCAGTTCTATTGCATGAGTGAATGTCAAAAAGTTAGTTGAGTTGTTGATGTGAGTTAGGAATTCTGATAACAAATCCTGTGTTCCTCTCCACAGGATACATATGTCATCCAAGAATCTCCTGTAAAACAGCAAATGCTGGTTCCATGGGGGTATAAATACATTTTCATGTTCCCATCTATGAAGAATGATGTTAGCATAGATGGTAAACAACAGCTCACGACCAGAGCAATCACAAGGACCTGGAAACAGATAATGTACTTCAAAAGACTCCTTTATTCCACTTTGTATCCACAGATAAAAACAGCTCTTCAAAACTGAGAACAAGAAATATTGTCAAGCGCTTTCGCCCGGGCTCTCCCAGGCTTTATCAAGACAACTTTAAGTGGAAAAGTACTTCCTTTATATACATTTGCCTATTCCCCTACTTCCTTAATTGTATTATTGGACTTAATTAATTAATTAAATTTTATTATTAAACACAACCAATTGATAGTTCTTAAAGAATTCTAATGGTTAATATTCTTTCAAACATTTAAAAACATTTAAAAACCTTAGAAATAAACTAACTAGTAAATAAAAATAAAAATGAAAACACATACATCGACTTTATGTCATAATTGCACTTTTAACAATCCACTTTAGCAGCATTATATGGTCCATAAATTAATTTAAATTATTTTATGGTATACCTTACTTATAAAAAGTTTTTTATTTTTTATTTATTTATAAACCTAACTAAGTTATTGTGTAAATATTATTAAATTTAATCTGTGCTATACTAAAAAATAATTTTGTAAAACATGTTTCTTAAGTGTAATAAAAAAGAAGAAACATGCTTTTAGAAACAAACATATTAATAAAATGTATAAAATATGTATATAAAATACTTTCTATACCAATATTGTGCTTAAATAAAAATTCCTGTTCCAAAATTGTTCAAACCTCCTAAAAAATATATATGTATACAAATGTATTATTAGTTTTCTGCGTATACATTCCTGTATAATACAAAGTAATGACATGTATAACAGTACATATAACCTTATTTACAACAATTCGATGTAAAAAACCATCTCTATTAAACCCTTATTCCTAAAAATGTTATGACGGTTATTTCATGCACATTATACAGTTACAAACCTACTTGTGAACCACATTTTATTATAATTTGGCTCTTCGCAACTTCAGGACACTATTAATGCTTATGGCATCATTAAGGCCTGGTGGTTTTGTGGCATTTAATTTTAATTGCCATAACAATTCTTTGTGTTCAAGGGATGTCTCCCAGTCACCTCCTCTTACACTATCAAATGCTTGTTCCAACACCAAAAATTTTAAGCACATATTTTTGCAAGTAAGAGAATGCTTATAAAATGCATTCGATTCCTTCTTATTCTTAATTTCATAAATGTGCTCATATACCCTTCTTTTTAGGGTTCTTTCAGTCTTTCCAACATAAAAACATAAACAGTGTTGACAAAACCCCAAGTAAACCACACCTATTGAATTACAATTAAAATGGCCAGATGGAAATAAATTTATGTTTCTTGATTTTAAATAAATACCCTTATTGTTTAATATAAAACAACATTGGTTACAAGAATTACATTTATAAGTTCCTCTAATAGGTTGATTCACAGTATTATTGGTCGGTACCTCTCTCTCCAGTAATTCCTTCAAGTTACAGTCCCTTCTCCTAATAAATTGAGGTTTACTAGGAATACTTTTTTTGAGGTCCTCATTAATGGAAAGTATGGGCCAAAATCTATTAATTGTGTTTTCAATTTCAGCATTATTGCTATTGTATGTATATGAAAAAGAAGGTTTGGCTAACTTATCACTGTTATTTGTGTTAACCATCCCTTGAATTTCTGTTTCGCCAAGTAAAGGGGGGTAAAGTGTGCTCCTTTTTTTAGATATTTCATTACATAAAGCCTCAAATAAACTAATTGGATAACCCTTTTCTAAAAATAATTCCCTTAGGTATCCACATTCCCTGTGGTAAAGGCTATCCGTACTGCAAATTCTTGATGCTCTTATAAGTTGGCCTTTTATAATTCCCCTTTTTTGGAAAAGTGGATGGTTGCTTTCAAAATGTAATAGCATGTTTGAATAGATATTTTTTCTAAAAATAGAAGATTCAAACTGTTTAGATATGTTGTTCTTCCTTAAAGTTATGTCCAAATAGTGTAATTCATAAGGATTAATTTTATGTGTAAATTTTAAAAAACTGGTGGAGGAATTAATATGCTGCATAAATTTTTCAAATTCAATAATATCACCTGTCCATAAAATACAAATATCGTCCAGGAATCTTTTGTAATGTACAATATTTTTTGCCCAACTTGATGAAAAGATAAATTTGTTTTCCCAAAAATGTAAAACCAGATTTGAATAGGCTGTGGCACAAGGTGTGCCCATTGCAACCCCTTCTTCTGCTTGAATAATTCTCCATTAAAAATAATGAAGTTATTGTTTAAAATAACTTCCATAAACTCCACTAGTAAGTTTATTATGCTGCTGCTGAAATCTGATTTCTCAATGAGTATACTGCTGAACCATTCTAAACCAATGGTGTGGGGTATACTATGGAATAAATCCACTATATCTATGGTAATCAAATAACTAGTCTTGTCAAAAAGTTCACTTTTTATTCCTTTCAAAAATTCCCATGAATCTTTGCAAATGCATTGTATTGTTGAAACAAGTTTTTTGGTAGCAATGTCAATAAATTTGCCCAAAGGTTCAGTGATCCCTTTGGCACCAGCAACTATGGGTCTGAATTTTAGGGGGTCCAGGCCTTTGTGAACCTTTGGAATGCCAAATATAATTGGCGTTAATGGTTTGTGCACATAAAGGTAATTAAATAGTTTTTCATTTAGGGCTCCCTGCATCAAATGGTCATTAAGCATGTTTTTAATTTTTGCATATGCAACATTTCTTTCATTAATGGAAACCTCTGAGTATTTTTCAGTGTCGTGTAAAATATTGGAAATGTGTGCTTCATACTCATGTTTATACATGAGAACCACCCCACCACCTTTATCTGGTTTCATTGATCTAATTCCCTCTTTTCTGAAGAGTTTTATGGTTTCAAAATGTTCTCTTGTGAAATTCTTCGCATTATGCTCAATTTTGTTTGTTGCAAAACTTCTAAAGTCAGTTTCTACCATGTCCTCAAAAACTTTTAAGATAGGGTGGAGTGGTGGGTTAAAAGTACTTGCTCTTTGAAGGGGCTTGTTAACTTTCTGCTCACCTTTAAAGAAAATATTTAAGTTCATGTTTCTGGTGAATAATTTCAAATCCAAAATAGTTTTTGGGATGTTAATGGGTTTCTCAGGTACATAGTGGAAACCCTTTTTAAATAATTCAAAAAACAAGTTATTCACCTGTACCTCGGTGTAATTATAAATAGAGAAATTACCCTGCTTTACCATTGTGCAGGTTGGCAACTGGATTGTTTCTATCACTGGAAAAGACCCTGGAGCAACTATCTCCTGAATTTGCTCCACCCCTGGGCTGACTGATTCGCTTCTCTGTATGTTTGTCTCCCTGGGGCTTGATGAAAAACCTGATTCTCCACCTGATTTACTTTGTAGGGTGGTTTTCCTCCTCTTTTCGGGGTATAGGAATTATTTTGAACATCATACCCTTCAAACCAGTCATTACGTACCCCTCTAGGTATATTTCCATAATTTTGTTTCCTAGGAAAGGACCTATCAGTTCCTTTAGAAAAAATGTATGCTACACCATTATTGTAGTCCTGCAGGTCCCTTTCCAGCTTCCTGATCTTCCTTTGCACAATCCTGTCACAATGCTTATCTACCTCACTAAATGTTTTTTCATAATCTCTTTTTATACCCATAAAGTTGCTATTATCGGTAATGCTGGCATTGAGAGAATCAATGTCAGCCAGAAGTGCATCCGATTTACATTCATAATCTGCTACCATAATTTTCAGCAATTCCAGGCTTGTTTTATTGTACAAATCTGAAATTTCTTTAAATAAATTCGAACCTGGAAGTGCATTATTCGGCATTTTGTTAAGGCGCAGCCCTTTCGGTATGCGTTCCACTCTGATACACTCATTTAAATACTCTATTTCTAGCTGAGTTGTTTTAAAAGCATAAAGTTTGTTGTTAAATTCTAATACAAGTTGTTCTAGCTGGGCGTTGTTGGTATTATAATTCTTATTGACATTTACAGTACCTTCAGCAAATCTATAGTGTTTGCTAGTCCAATTTTTGAGGTTGAAATCACTCGCAAACACTCCTTGTTTCGGCGCCAAACCAGGACCCTTTGCCTGCTGTTCATGTGTTGAATAACAAGATTCGCGAACATCATCGGTTGTGTCTGAATCAGTTTTCCTTTTTCGTTTTACCACAGGTACAGGAATATCCCTCAAAGGTTCTTTGTTAACCTTTAAATTCTGTTGGTTGGGCGGCAAACCTGTTGTAGCGTTACTGCTTTCATTGAGCAAAAGTCCGCTCAACTGAGAAAGCAGACAGATTACTTGCTTGAACTCCCCTCTAGTGACGGGCGCGTCATCAGGACGTTCGACTTCGTCATCAATGTTCAAAATAGCTGGAGTGTTGTTAAAATCCACGGTGCCTGGATTCTCGGCCATGCTACTTAAACAAGACAGCAAATCAGTGAAAAAAAGCACGATAAACCAGTAAACAACAGCTCACGACCAGAGCAATCACAAGGACCTGGAAACAGATAATGTACTTCAAAAGACTCCTTTATTCCACTTTGTATCCACAGATAAAAACAGCTCTTCAAAACTGAGAACAAGAAATATTGTCAAGCGCTTTCGCCCGGGCTCTCCCAGGCTTTATCAAGACAACTATAAGTGGAAAAGTACTTCCTTTATATACATTTGCCTATTCCCCTACTTCCTTAATTGTATTATTGGACTTAATTAATTAATTAAATTTTATTATTAAACACAACCAATTGATAGTTCTTAAAAAATTCTAATGGTTAATATTCTTTCAAACATTTAAAAACATTTAAAAACCTTAGAAATAAACTAACTAGTAAATACAAATAAAAATGAAAACACATACATCGACTTTATGTCATAATTGCACTTTTAACAATCCACTTTAGCAGCATTATATGGTCCATAAATTAATTTAAATTATTTTATAGTATACCTTACTTATAAAAAGTTTTTTATTTTTTATTTATTTATAAACCTAACTAAGTTATTGTGTAAATATTATTAAATTTAATCTGTGCTATACTAAAAAATAATTTTGGTGCCTCCATTGCTACCCCCTTGAGCTGTTTAAACAATTCCCCTTTAAAAAATACAATGTTGTTTTCCAACACTATACTCATGAACTCAACAATTAAGTTAATTAAATTTGGACTAAGATTTGTTTCCTTCATAAAAAATTCGCCAAACCATTGCAAACCAATGTCATGAGGTATGCTTAGGAATAGATCTTTTATGTCAATGGTTACCATCAGTAATTCTGATTCAAAGCTGTTACAGGGCACCTTTTGTAAAAATTCCCAGGAATCCCTACACACATAACTTAACAAGTGTGTAAATTTTTTTGCTACATGCTCAATGAATTTTGATAGTGGCTCTGTTATACCTCCACCACCTGCCACTATTGGTCTAAATGGCAGAGGATCCAGCCCTTTATGCGTTTTGGGAATCCCAAATATTATGGGTGACCTAGGTTTCGGAACAAATAAAAAATTGAACAATTTTTCATTGATGACCCCTTGCCATAAGTGATCATTCAAGGAATACTTAAT
Source organism: Protopterus annectens (assembly GCF_019279795.1). NCBI lineage: Eukaryota > Metazoa > Chordata > Ceratodontiformes > Protopteridae > Protopterus > Protopterus annectens. The sequence goes on along the minus strand of NC_056744.1, from coordinate 1,668,716,331 downwards.
CTTAGACCAAAAAATATGCACTTCATTTCTGGAAACTACTGCATATTGACTATCATCCTGCAACATTTGATAGAGGTAATCATCATAATTGTTCTCGTACATAAGTACAATGCCCCCCCCCTTTATCGGGTTTCATAACCCTTATGTTCTCATTCTTTAACATTTGAATGAAATCAAACTCTACTTGTTTAAAATTAGTTTTGTCAGATTGGGTGTACCTTAAACTCCTGAGCTCGTCCTCCACCAACTGTTCAAAAAGCTTGATTAACAAGTGCATGGGGGGATTGTACAAACTTTTCCTGTCCAGTTCAGAGGGGGTGCGTGTTTGCTGTTTGAATAAATATTGTAAATTGAGACTTCTAGTAAATAACTTAACATCTATTAAAGTGTACAATCCCCCCATGCACTTGTTAATCAAGATTTGCACTGGGTTTGACGAGGGTGGACAGGATTAGGAATAAGTATATTAGAGGGTCAGCCCAGGTTGGAAGGTTTGGAGACAAAGCCAGAGAGGGAAGATTACATTGGTTTGGACATGTGCTGAGGAGGGATGCAGAGTATATTGGGAAAAAGATGCTAAGGATGAAGCTACCAGGTAACAGGAAAAGTGGAAGGCCTAAGATAAGGTTTATGGATGTGGTGAGAGAGGACATGCAAGTGGTTGGTGTGACAGAGCAAGATGCAGAGGACAGGAAGAAATGGAAACAGATGATCCGTTGTGACGACCCCTAACGGGAACAGCCGAAAGAAGATGATGATGATGATAGATATACACACACACACAGTGTATATTAAAAGTTTACACACCCCTGTTAAAATGCCAGTTTTTTGTGATATAAAAAAGGAGACCACAATAAATAATTTCAAAATGATTCCCACCTTCAATGTGACCTATAACCTGTACAATTCAATAGAAAAACTAACAAATCTGTTGGGCAAAAAAATTAAAAAAAAAAATAAAAAAACATACAATACACTGGCTGCATAAGTGTGCACACCCTTAAGCTAATATTTTGTTCAAGCACCTTTTGATTTAGTTACAGTATTCAGTCTTCTTGAGTAGGACTCTATCAGCATGGCACATCTTGACGTGGCAATGATTGCCCACTCTTTCTTGTAAAAGTGCTCCAAATCTGTCTGATTGAGAGGACATCTGCTGTACACAGCCCTCTTCAGGTCACCCCAAGATTTGCTATTGGATGAAGGTCTGGTCTCTGGCTGGGCTATCCCAAAACTTTAATTTTCTTCTGGTGCAGCCCTTCTTTTGTTGATTTGGATGTGTGCTTGGGGTCATTGTCATGTTGAAAGGAAGAAATTCCTCATCTTCAGCTTTCTAGCAGATGCCTGAAGGTTTGGGGCCAAATGTGACTGGTATTTGGAATTATTCAGAACTTTATTTTATTTATTTATTTTACATTTGCTAACCGGGATAGTCCGATGGGACACAGGTCCATTTTCAGCGGAAGCCCGAGGAGAAAAGCTCCACATGTGGATAGTTAAATAAGTTAAACAGTAGCAGTTTTATACAGTCACATATAGATATCAGTACAGAATTGTAGGATTACATGCATACTTAAAAACCTGGAATACATACATACTTAAAACTTAACATTGTAAGTTTTCTTGTTTGAACTTAGACATTTTTAGTGGTACACAGCTGAAAAAGGTAGCATGTGATTCAGTAGTAAAATACATATAGGTTCATAGGTTGATACTAGGATATCTGCCCTAGGGCATTTATAAGCCTAGACAGAGTGTGTTTGGCTTTCGCCACCCTTTTAGATTAGTTGACTGTGCCTCTGTAGAGTAGGTCACAGAAGATAGCCCTTTTAAGGTTAGTTTACTGTGCCTCTGTCTAGTAGGGACACAGAAGAGATCCCAGGGATAAACCTACGATCTCCCATCCACTCGTCAAGATTTCTCTTGAAGAGGGTCATTGAGGGGCTCTGCCTAACTTGGATTGGGATTTTGTTCCACAGTGATCGCCTCTGAGTAGGCGGTAAGCAACTGAGTAGAGCTGGAATTTCTTTAGTCTAACTGCGTAGGACATCTGTTTGAGTCCCTTGATCCTCTTGGTGAGGTACGTTTGGGATCTTTCCAGTTACTGCAGGTGTCGGGTAAGGTACATTCCAAATGGGGCATTGTATTCAATTATGGGCCTGATGAGTGATGAGTAGAGGGGCACAATGACCTCTCTTGATCTAGATGTGAACCCTTTCGTGATAAGGTGGGCTATATAGAAGGTCTTTCTAACCACTTTGGCAACGTGATTGTCAAAGGAGAGATTGCTATCTACTTGGGTCCCCAAATCCCTAATTACTTCTTCCGTACTTAATGGATTACCACCTATGTGGTAATTTGTGGGCACTTTGTTTTTCCCAAAGGGGATGACTATGCACTTTTTGGCATTTAGCTTTAGGCCATGGCTCTGGCACCAGTTATCCGTTTCTGTGAGACCCTTTTGGAGGATGCTTGTGTCAGTTGACGAGTCAATTATGACACCCAGTTTGCAGTCATCTGCAAACTTGGTCAGCCATAGTCCTCCCGTGTTAGCCTGTACCTCAGAGAAATATATACCGAACAAGAGAGGTCCCAGGACTGAGCCTTGTGGGATGCCACTTGTAACTGGTTTACAGTCTGACATGGCACCTGCAACTCTGACCATGTGGGTTCTATCCCTGAGCCAGTGTGCAACCCATCTTGTGACATAGGGGTTGATATTTAAGCTGGTGAGCTTATTTATGATGCCCGAGTGGGGTATTGTGTCGAAGGCTTTTGCGAGGTCCAGGTAGGCTGTGTGGACTACCTTCCCTTCATCTATGGCCTTGGTGACTGTTTCAAAGAAGTCAACCAGATTCAAGAGGCAAGATCTGCCCTTAACAAAGCCGAATTGGGTAGGATCCAGTGTTTGAAGGTTCCCAATGTCTTTGTTTATGAGTTCCATGATGATACGCTCCATAGCTTTGCAGACCATGCTAGCAGTCCCGTTGATGCTGTGTTTTTTGCTTTGGAGAGGGCAGCTTTCACCTGTGCATCTGTGATGTCAGGGAGGCTACAGTCTGTTGGGATAGACATTTGCTCTTTTGGGGAGGAAGGGGGGGGGGAGTTTGCACTGAACCTGTCTGCCAGGATGTTGGCAATGTCTGTGGGTTCAGTGTATTTGTTGTCATTTTGCACTAACTCAGAGCACGTCTGGGAGTTGGCCCCCAGGTTCCTGACATAACTAAAGAAGGAGAATGATAGTCTCAAACGTCTGAAACATTGACTATTTTACAGACAGCCAGGTAGTGAAGAGAGTGGTGAGCTGGTTAGTCAGGGTTAGTACAGGGGCACAGCCAGTGACTTTTTAGGAATTTAGGAGAGATGTTTAAAATTGGTTAATAGACTGGATTGCCGGAAGTTCTTCAGGGAGCAAATTCCAGATTGTTCCAACGGAGTTGCAAAATAACGGACTTTGTGGGCTATTATTAATCAATTATACTCGATTTGAGAGGGAAACTCTAACCAGCCTAGAAATCATAGGTTAATACAGTGGTGGGTTCTATATGATGAGCCTGTGGCAAATCTGGCCATGTTATTGTAGCAGCTATTGAGTTTGTTGAGGTCCGATTTACTTAGGTTTGTATAGGCTGGGGAGGCATAAAGAAGGGTTGAAAGTAAATGTGTTTGGGCAATAACTGTCCTAGCAGTTGGGGTTAGAAATGCCTTACTCCTATATATAGATCCTAGGTTTTTGTTGACTGTTTTAATGGTTTTGTCGATGTGAGTGTCAAACTTAAGATTATTGTCAACAATTACACCTAATAGTTTTGTATTACTTTCTGGGGAAATTATTGTGCCATTATTAGATGTTATGGTAAATGATGGGAGTGTAGCTTTCTGGGTGGGGGTGAAGAGTAGCAGTTTTGTTTTATTTGGATTCAATAGAAGACGCCTGTCAGTGAGCTAGTTTTATACTACATTGAAAGTATTTTGGGTTAAGGTCTGCAGTTCTAATGGGGAGGTGGCAGAACAGATTAGGGTAGAGTCATCTGCATATTGAATGCAGGTTACTTTGGGGATGAGTGTATGAAGATCATTAATAAAGATGGAAAAATAGAGAGGTCCTAGTATAGACCCTTGAGGAACTCCAGGGGTGACTGGCAGTAGGGAAGAAAGGCTATCCTCCCATAGCACAGCTTGTTGTCTGCCACTTAGATAGGACTGAAACCAGCGTATTGCTAGGCTGTCTATGGCAAGAGGTTTAAGTGTTTAGTTGGTGGTTTACCATATCAAATGCCTTAGATAGGTCAAGAAAGACAGCAGAGGAGAGCATATTATTAATATGGATTTGCTTTATTGTCTGAGAGAAGAATAGAAGGGGTGTGGTGGTACTATGGTGAGGTCTAAATCCATGCTGGGAGGGAGCTAGGAGATTGTGCAAACTGAGGTAATGAAGGAGTTGCTTGTGGATACATTTTGCCATAATTTTAGCCAGAGGGGAGATAATGGCAATGGGCTGGTAATTTGATAGATCAATGGCGATACCCCCTTTATGGAGATGAATTATGTGGGAAATTTTCCAGCTGGAGGGGATATATGCTTCAGAGATGGTTCTGTTAATTAATATTGAGATGGGATATGCTATTGCATTTGCAGCCTTTTGAAGATATTCAGCTGGGACTAGGTCTGCTGAAAGGGTGGTGGGTTTCAGTTTCTTGATTAAGGATCAGATACGTGCTGTTGGTCCTGGTTGAAAGTTAAAGGATATGGGGTATTGGATATGGGGTTAATAGGGTCTAGATTATTCGGGCCTAGTTGGTTGGCAAGGGATTGCATAGTTTCCGTAAAGAAGGTGTTGGCAATATTTTCTGGAGGTTTTTGGGGATGGAGAAGATTGTTTAAGCTGGACCAATTTTTTTGTGGTCGATTTTTGATGTTTGTGTTGCAGGTTACAGTAATAGTCTTTTTTGTCTAACATTGTAGACTTCTTAGCATCATTTCTTAGCTGTTTATATACAAGTTGATCCTTAGAGTTTTTACTGGTTTTCCAAGAGGAACAGGCTTTATTTCTATTCATGATTTTTTGTCTAGTTTCTTTGGACAGCCACAGTGCTATGTTTTTCTTTGTTCTGATGGTCCGGGTGGGTGCATGATTGCTAAGGATTGTAAGAAATGTAGAGTAAAGTGTGATACTGCCTCGTCTAGTGGGAGCAGTTTTAGTCTATTCCAGTTACGTGTGAAGTTCTAATTGGAATTTGGTTTGATTGAAGCTCTTATTGTTCCTGATAGTTCTGAAGCTAGGTATTTGAGGGGTATCATTTTTTTGTCTGAGTAAATACTTTAGGAGCTGATCACTTATTTCCTCAGGGTGGGTGTCTGCCTTATACATTTGGGGTGAGTTATTAATGAGAATCCAATCTAGTATACTTTCTTTGTTATTGGACTTACTAGTTCTGATGGTGGAGGTTATGACTTGTTAGAAACCATTTAGATTTATGTGGGTAGTAGGGAAGTCTGAGGGGCAGGTGTTCCAGTCTATATTAAAGTCACCTAAAACAATAGTTTCTTGTGGGGAGTTTATGGACAGCCACTGTAGAATGTCTTCAAGGATATTGGTGTTGTTATCAGGTGGGATATAAATGCAGCCGGTTTATAGATTTTTGTTGGTTAATTTGTAGTTTTGTAAAGAGTATTTCAGCTTTATCAGCTTTAGGAGCTTGTGGAGAGTTGGAAATAGTTACATTAATTGAAGATTTATATAAGACAGCTACCCCCCCTCCCTTTTTGAGGTCCGGTCCAGTCGTATTATATTGTAACCTGGAGGGGTAACTTCATTGTCAGTGGTGGCTGGCTTAAGCCAGGTTTCCGTAAGACATAGTTTATCTGGGGAGTATACTGCTAAGAATGCATGCAGATAGTGGATTATATTATGTAGGCTTCTAATGTTTAGGTGGCAGATGAGGAGAGAAGTAGAGGAGATGTTTACGCTTTGCGGACTAGAAGGGATATTATATATTGGGTTGGATGCTTCTGATGGGGTTGGTCCTGGGTTGTGGTGGATGTCCCCATCCGTTGTGAGGTTAGTTTGAGAACAGATTATTAGTTTTTGAAGTTTGAATAATAGTTTGCAGTAGTGTGTAGTTCTAGGGTTAACATAACTGGCCTGAATGAGCTGTTGATTGTTGTTAATTCCCTTCATCTTGACTAAAGGTCCAGTTCCAGCTGAAGAAAAGCAACCACAAAGCATGAATTCATAAATTCTGATGCCTTGGATCAACTTATCCACACCACCAACAGGGGCAGCAGTATCCTAGGCTTGGTCATTACCAACATGGGCGACTGGTGTTCCATACCAGAGGTCAATTCCTCGTTGGTCAGATCCAACCACAAGCAAATCACCATAGACATCCACATCCCACCCCTACCCCCCATTAGGGAAACCACTGTAAAACATTTCTCCAAAACCAACTTCACACTTCTTAAGACAGAAGTGGCAAACTTCACGACACCCATGCAGACAGACAATAGATGTACGACTACTGAATCCTACATAAATGCACTTTATAAGCACTTACACGAGTGCATGGATCATGCTATACCTAACAGAACCAAGATGCTATCCTCCAAAAAAATGAAGCCAATCTGGTGGTCCCCTGCCATAAAAAAACTCTACAACAGAAGAAAGAAACTGTTGCAAAAAAGAGTAAAATCCCATGATTGGAGGAACTCCCTGGTCAGCCTCAGTAAGAAGCTGTGATCCCTCATAAAATCCTCCAAAGCTAGTTACGAAAACAAAATCACCACTGATTCTAAAGACAACCCCAAAGCATTCTATAGCTATGTCAAGAATCTCAATGGCAACACTCAGATCTGCTCTGATTTACAGCACAATGGCACTAAATATACAGAACCAACTGATATTACCAACATCCTGGCAACTGAGTGCTACCTTTACCCCCCTCTTACCCCACAAAAGGCCCATCTCTATACCGGAAGAATGCAAAGTTCCTGTAATCACGGCTGCACAGGTAAAAACCACACTCTCCAAAGCCAAGAACACAGCATCCATGGGACCTGACAACATCCCAGACTGCGTTCTAAATGAACTGGCACCCCCACCTAAGTACCATGTTCAGTCATAGCCTCACCTCAGGCTTTGTGCCCACTGAATGGCACACAGTGATTGTTATCCTAATCCACAAAGGGGGAGCCACTACGGACCCCAGGAACTACCGCCCTATTAGCCTGATGAGCCTGGTCTGCAAGGCCATGGAATGTATTATCATGGATCTTATAAACAATGACATTGGTAATCTCCAAACTCTGGACCCCACCCAGTTCAGGTTTGTAAAAGGCAATGTCTCTAAACCTGATAGACTTCTTTGAAGCAGTCACCAAAGCCGTAGATGAGGGTAAGGTGGTTCACACAGCCTATCTAGATCTCGCCAAGGCTTTCAACACCATCCCCCACTCTGGAATTATAGATAAACTCACTAAATTAGGTATAAATCCCTATGTCACAAGATGGGTTGCCAACTGGCTCACTGACAGAACAAACACTGTGAAAGTAGCAGACTCCAAATCCGACTTCAGACCAGTGACAAGTGGAGTACCACAGGGTTCAGCCCTGGGTCCTCTCCTGTTTGGTATCAACTTCTCTGAAGTACAGGCTAACACAGAAGGTCTTTGGCTAACAAAGTTCACAGGTGACTGCAAACTAGGAGCCAGAATCGAAACTCCTAACGATGTGGACATCCTACAAAAGGGCCTCACTGAGACAGATGCCTGGTGTCAAAGCCACGGCCTCAAGCTCAATGCCAAAAAGTGTACTGTCATTCCCTTTGGTAAAAACTCTGTACCCATGAACTACCACATAGGTGGTAGTCTACTTAACACCGAAAGTGTGATAAGAAACCTTGGGACACAGGTGGACAGTAGTCTCTCCTTTGATAATCACATTGCCACAGTAGTCAGGAAATCCTTCTATGTGGCACACCTCATCACAAAAGGTTTCTCATCCAGGAAAAAAGAGGTCATTGTTCCCCTCTACTCATCACTCATTAGACCCATTATAGAGTACAACGCCCCTTTTGGTATGTACCTCACAAGAAATCTACAACAACTGGAAAGGCCACAGAAATACCTCACAAAGAGGATTACCGGCCTCAAACAGATGCTCTACGCAGACCATCTCAAACTCCAGCTTTACTCCGTCACATATCACCTACTCTGAGGTGATCTCTGCCTAACATACAAAGTTATATCAAACCCCGAGCTGTTGGACATGCTCCACTTAGAGAAATCCCAGTCCTTCCGAGCTACACGCTCTAGGGACCTAAACCTTGTCACCACAAGAAACAGAACATGCTGGAGGGATAGATTCCTGTCCCAGAGACTTCCCATACTCTAGAACAAACTACCTATCTATATTAAACAAAGCTCCTCATTAGCACTCTTCAAGAAAAATCTTGATGACTGGATGGGAAATAGGAAATTCACCCCTGGGATCACTTCTGTGGCTCTGCTCAAAAGTGGCACAGGAAAATAATTTTCTTGGGTGATGAAAGCCAGGGTACCTTTTTGGCTAGGCTTATATAGGCCTTAGGTCCAATAGCCTATTACCTACCTATGAACCTACCTATGAACCTATACTGCCACCACCATGCTTCACTGTGGGGATGGTGTTCTTTTGGTGATGCAAACTGTTGTTTTTGCGCCAAACGTACCTTTTGGAATTGCCAAAAAGTTCAACCTTGGTCTCATCAGACTTAATATATTTTCCCACATGCTTGTATTGTTCTGCAAATTTTAGCCAGTCTAGGATGTTTTTCTGTGTAAGAAAAGGCTTCCATCTTGGAACCCTACCCCACAGTCCAGACATATGGAGACTATGGGAGTTTGTTGTCACATATAGTACACAACCAGTACTTGAAAGAAATTCATGCAGCTCCTTCATGGAAAGTTAACAGGAGTAAGTAGTAAAAGTGCTATGTAACACCTGCCTTTGTTTGCACCAAAACAAAGGAAGCATAGTGATATCTTAAAAGTAAGTCATTTCTTTACAATCTATATTGAGGGTAGAAGACGTTCAAAATGTGCAGGGTCATATATTTTATCCCTAACTGTTCTTGCCCAGTTGTCAACAGTAATTACAGACACTGATGACAGGTTTTCACACATGATTTGATGGACCTAGAGTGATACTGCAGAAGAAAGTGGTTTCCAGTGGTGCTTCATATGATTTTAGTAATGCATTACAGGCGGTCAGTATGCAGAAGCACACAACAGTGGCTTCACTTCATCTAACATGTTCCGGATAAGTCATGCATGTCTATGTCTTCATTGTTGGGAAGAAGAATTTCTTCCAAAGTGTGCATACCTAAGATTTAACATTGTGCTGTAAACTGTACCTGGAAGCCACAGTGATACTGCTATGTGGTCTGATGCAGACAGAAGGGGGTTCTGATTACTGCACTTCAGTATATTGCTAAGTTATATAAAAGTGACACAGTATGGTGTGAAGAATAGTCGGCGTCACCCATAATGCCTGCCATCCATTTGTTGACGTGCCTTACTTTGTGATTCTCATAAAACAGTCTGCTGCTTTCCTTACAGGTGTACCAATGTAAAGTCTGATGGTATTGTGGAATAGTAACTGCAGAAATATGGCTGTCCATTTGATTGTAGCTACTTTCTGGTGAGCTGTCTATGCTTAAATGTAACTGTTTGGTGACAGAAGAACTAGGTAATTATTGATGTGCATTTCTTCTTTGGTTTAATAAACGTGTTTCCAAAAATAATCTGCTCATACCTCCTTTGATGCTGCTGTTAAGATTCCTGTGAATTTGCTAAGCCACTGTCTGTGACTTAGGGTTCCCATGCATATGCATCAGACCGTCTTCATGTTCTGTTGATGAACAATCCATTGAAGTTAACCATTGAGGAGTCATGATGCCTGCATAATGAAGTCATCTCCTCAGCATGTTATCTTTTAGCTCTGCTTGCCCCTTCCTGCAGTGAGAGCTAGACTCAGTTATTCATCAGGCTTCACAAGTTATGCACCTGCAGATGTAAGACAGCTGAAATGTGTGTTATCTACATAATTGCTCTGGATACCAACTTTATAGAATGTCTTATTTTCTGTGTTTGTAGGCCTTGTTGTTGCCATGGGCTGTTTTTACATTTAATGGCTTGCAAGTACTTTGATGTTTTAGCTCAGCTACTTAAAACCCGAAGTTTGCCCTTTGTACCATTTTATTTAATGAAGTCGAAGCCATGTCATACCCAGCCCTGTTATACATATCAGTTGGTGTTTGTGTATAATTATAATCCTACAAATTGTGCACAGCGCATTTGCTTTGTTAATGTTCATGGGATGGGGTGGGCCTCTCATGCCTGATCCATGATTTCAGAACTAAATTCATATCATAATAGAATTGCAATAGTTACTGTTACAGAAGAAATACACACACACACACACACACACACACACACACACACACACACACACACCTTATTGGACAAAAGTGTTAATTTCTGTATATTGATGAATAGAATAGCATGTTGTGACAACCTGCAAAAGAAAACAATTTTGAGAGAGAGCAAGAACAGTAAGTAGGCGCGGCATTGCATGAAGTCAAGAATATACTAAGTTGCTTCAAAAACATCATACCAGCAATGAATATGTGCATACAACGGCAGTAGTAACTACAAATAGGACACATCAAAACATCCTGAATACCTTGACCCTGTCGGCAGCGTCCTTTTTAAGTGGTAGCTCCCCTGAACTCAGCCCCTCTAAGCTCCCAAGTCAGGCAAACAGACTACCATACCTCGCTGGAAACCCAAAAGTACCAAGCAGCTTCATATAAGAAACAAGGTAGCTCCCCTGGACTCAGCCCCTCTAAGCTCCCGAGTCAGGCAAACAGACTACCATACCTCGCTGGAAACCCAAAAGTACCAAGCAGCTTCATATAAGAAACAAGGTAGCTCCCCTGGACTCAGCCCCTCTAAGCTCCCAAGTCAGGAAAACAGACTACCATACCTCGCTGGAAACCCAGAAGTACCAAGCAGCTTCATATAAGAAACAAGGTAGCTCCCCTGGACTCAGCCCCTCTAAGCTCCCGAGTCAGGCAAACAAACTACCATACCTCGCTAGAAACCCAAAAGTACCAAGCAGCTTCATATAAGAAACAAGGTAGCTCCCCTGGACTCAGCCCCTCTAAGCTCCCGAGTCAGGCAAACAGACTACCATACCTCGCTGGAAACCCAAAAGTACCAAGCAGCTTCATATAAGAAACAAGGTGCTCACACAGTACTTTATTGTTATTTGTGGAAGCTGCTGCCCAGGGTCTAAGGTCCCACTAGTCCTCCATCCCGAACCAGGCTTCCCACAACCCTGTTAACGAAACACTTTTTCCAGCTCAGGGACACTTGGGGAAAGTAGTATAACTCTCCAGATTAGTACAACCTGCAGCACACGGATGTTGTAAACCATAGCAAAAACTCTCTATATAACTTTCTGGATTGCACTAGCAACATATTTTATAGAAAAAGTGCATCTCACTTATAGAAAAAGTGCATTTCACTTAAAACTTCACCTAACTGGATTATACCTGATTACTTTACCTAACTGGATTATACCTGATTGAGTTTGTTGGGTAATATTCCTCTAAACCCGCCCCCAACCAGAATAGCGAGGTTTTAAGTATACCTACGAAAAACCCGCCATTTTCAAACATCCTGAATACCTTGACCCTGTCGGCAACGTCCTTTTTAAGTGGTATGTTCAAAACTGCTATTGTATATTTGATACTACTATGCTTAAAGTGATTTCACAACAATGTTAGAAACTACTGTTCAAACTGTGTTACAATGTACTGTTTAAACTAAATGTGAGTGATATTTGCAAGCAGCTAGATACACTCTGCTTCCTTAAAAGTTGGCGTTTTAGCGCGTTAGAGAAGTTGTAACTCTAACACTGAGTGCAACACTGCCGTACTGTTTTGGTGCTGTTAACATATCTATTTCTGCTCTAATGCTCTGGTTTGGCAATCCAAAAGAAAGATATGGCTTGTAATTGATGGTTGTATTGACACAGCTCGTCCTAAATGTGGAAGAGTCTGTTTGAGGTAGTCGCTGATCTCCCAGGAATGCCAATGATCTGTATTACCTAATGGTAGCTCTAAAATGAAATTGCATACATAAATGCACTATTTTTCTCTGTTAAAAGTTCATGCCACACCAAACATTTAAGGTTTTTAGCTTTGTATTACTTGTAAATGTTATATCCACAATGGCTGTACTGTTCTAATCTGGAAGTAATATACACCTGAAATAGAGTGTTAAATTGAAACCCACAGCTTGCTAACACGCTAAGTGCCAGCAGCTAAAGGGGCTCGCCGTTAAAGGCATACCAGTACTTACTACATGTCACGGGTGTCTATTTCCTCTCCTAACTTCCTTCTGTTTGTATCTGGTTTCTCCTAGGTAGCTCCCCTGGACTCAGCCTCTCTAAGCTTCCGAGTCAGGCAAACAAACTACCATACCTCGCTGGAAACCCAAAAGTACCAAGCAGCTTCATATAAGAAACAAGGTAGTTCCCCTGGACTCAGCCCCTCTAAGCTCCTGAGTCAGACAAACAGACTACCATACCTCGCTGGAAACCCAAAAGTACCAAGCAGCTTCATATAAGAAACAAGGTAGCCCCCCTGGACTCAGCCCCTCTAAGCTCCCGAGTCAGGCAAACAGACTACCATACCTCGCTGGAAACCCAAAAGTACCAAGCAGCTTCATATAAGAAACAAGGTAGCTCCCCTGGACTCAGCCCCTCTAAGCTCCCGAGTCAGGCAAACAGACTACCATACCTCGCTGGAAACCCAAAAGTACCAAGCAGCTTCATATAAGAAACAAGTTGCTCACACAGTACTTTATTGTTATTTGTGGAAGCTGCTGCCCAGGGTCTAAGGTCCCACTAGTCCTCCCTCCCGAACCAGGCTTCCCACAACCCTGTTAATGGAACACTTTTTCCAGCTCAGGGACACTTGGGATAAGTAGTACAACTCCCCAGATTAGTACAACCTGCAGCACACAGATGTTGTAAACCATAGCAAAAACTCTCTATATAACTTTCTGGATTGCACTAGCAACATAGTTTATAGAAAAAGTGCATCTCACTTATAGAAAAAGTGCATTTCACTTACTTCACCTAACTGGATTATACCTGATTACTTTACCTAACTGGATTATACCCGATTGAGTTTGTTTTAACCCCGCTCCGTTCACCCTCTCTACACTTGGGCTCACTCCGCTCCCCTCCCTGCCTCCAAATCTTACCCGCCCCCACTACGTCTACATTTATAGGTACTAAACCACACCCCCCCTCACCTCCAATTCACCTTCTGGTAAACCGACCTATCACACCCTTACTCTACTACTGCTATCACACTCTTTCCTCCCTACTCCCTCCCACTGTTCACCTAAACAAGAACTCTCGCTTTACATTACTAAAACAAATAGTACCTCTATACCTAGAGACCCCTACTTCTTTAAAATGTGGTACTCCATCCTGCTGTCTATCCTATTAGCCCCTTACCTCCTAACCTTATATGAAACCCAGCCTCTCCTAGGATTCCATACCCCAAGTGCTCTAACCAGCTCCACTGAAACTAGGCACACCAACTATTTTCATACTAGCAGTATTAGACCATCCTTAACATCATGTCCATATTACCCATTCAATATCACAGACAAAACTTGCCCCATATACAATCACTACTATAAAATAATTGATAAATTCCTCAAACTCATCTCCAAGCTAAGACTTAGACTATTAATTGCTGGGGATATTCATCCCAACCCTGGCCCCACCAATAACTGGAACAACTCTTCCCCAACTAGCAATATCAGCCTCAACCCTGTAACCTCTCGACCACCCAACTCTCTCCTAACATGCCATCTCAACATTAGAAGTATAAATAACAAATTGCATGAACTTCATGCACTCCTTGCTGTAATCTCCCCTGATATTATGTGTCTCTCTGAGACTTGGTTAAAACCTTCCACCGCTGATAATGAAATACTACTTCCCGGGTATAATATTCATAGGCAGGATCGTACATCCAAGAAAGGGGGTGGGGTAGCTGTACTTTATAAATCTGAATTGACTGTAACAATAGAAGACATACAACCCCCTCTGATAAATAATTCAGAAATCCTAGCCACAAAACTCCAGATCAACCACAGTAAGAGCCTCTATGTAATCTGTATGTACATCCCTCCAGGAAACAACATAGCCACTCTAGAAGACACCCTTCACTGGATATCCAGTCACTACCCTCAAGAAACCATACTTCTCGGTGACTTCAATATTGACTGGAGCACCTGCTCTGCAGTATCTCCTACCACCCATATTAACTTGCATACATTCAAGCAAGTTATCAACACCCCAACTAGAACAGGTAAACATAACCAAAAAGAAAGTATACTTGATTGGGTACTCATTAACAGTCTCCCCAACATGTATACAGTTGGTATCCTCCCTGATAGCCTTAGTGACCACCACCTCACATATATAATCAAACACAAAGCAGGCAAATCCAAGCAACCAATACTCAGACTAGTTAGAAATAACAAAGATTTCGACTCAGCCAAATTTAATCTAGAACTAATCTCTTGTAACTGGACTTTACTAAACCACCTCCCCCTAGATGATGCAGTAATGTACTTTAACAGAAAATTCCTTGAGATCCTTGACTTCCACGCACCCATCCGCTCTAAGAAAACTAAGGCAAAAGCTGCCCCATGGCTCTCAACAGAGACCAAGCTCAAAATCAAACTCAGAAACAAAGTATGGGCCTTATGGCGAACCACCAAACTCCCACAAGACCAGACTAAATATAGACAACTCAGAAATGTAACTAAAAAACACATACTACTTGATAAAAAGCAACACTACTGTAACCTGCAAACTTTCAACCAAAACAGTCCACAAAAATTCTGGGCAGGGCTTAACAACTTAATACACCCTGGTAAAACTGCCACCCCTGTCCCAGCTTGCCTTATTAATAAACCCCCAGAAACTATCTCAAACAGTTTTAACCAATTCTTTACAGAGACTATCCAAGCTCTAGCCAGCAAACTACCTCTGAGCCCCCACAGCTCAGATAATTTGACCCCAAAAAACCTACCTATATTTAGCTTCCAACCAATTGCCACATCACTTGTCTGGACCTTAATCAAAAAACTAAAACCCACCGCACTTGCAGCTGACCAACTTCCAGCTGAATACTTACAAAACTCAGCTGACACCATAGCCTACCCAGTCTCGCTACTTATTAATCGCACCATAAAAGAAGGTATAATTCCAAACATCTGGAAAACATCATATGTCATCCCACTCCATAAAGGGGGCAGTTCCACCGAACTCTCCAACCACAGGCCCATAGCCATACTCTCTCCTTTGGCCAAAATTATGGAAAAATGTATTCAAAAACAATTAATGTTCCACTTAATCAAAAATCATCTCTTAGCAAACACCCAACACGGCTTCAGACCACACCATAGTACCACAACTGCCCTAACAGTCTTTACCAACACCATAAACACTCATCGTAACAACAACCATATCTCCTCAGCTCTATTCTTGGACTTGTCCAAAGCCTTTGATATGGTTGATCACAAACTCTTAATCCACACCCTACAGTCATTCGGCCTTGACCCCTTATCACTACAATGGTTCGACTCCTACCTAAGTGGTAGACAACAAGCAGTACTTTGGCAGTCTAAACTCTCCACCCTATTACCTAACACTCTGGGTGTCCCACAGGGATCTATCCTAGGTCCTCTGTTATTCTCCATCTTCATTAATGATTTATACACTGTCTTACCTAAAGTCAACTCTATACAATATGCAGATGACTCCACCCTAATTTGCGCCGCTACATCCCCAACAGAGTTGGACCTAACTACCCAGACTACCTTCAACACAATAGAAAATTGGCTCTCTAGCCGCCGACTGATATTAAATCCCAAAAAGACTAAAATGTTAATATTCCTCCCTACACTTAGGTCCTGCGCGGTAAACATCACAATTAAATCAAAGGATGGCACAGTTATCTCACCTGACCCATCCACCAAACTCCTAGGAGTTATCATTGACAACCACTTAAAGTTTGACTTACATGTCAACCATATGATCAAAAACATCAATAAAAAACTAGAATCACTATACAGAATAAAAAAGTTCCTGACCCCCTTAGCCAGGTTAGCTATTGCTTGTTCCCACCTTCTCTCTACTCTCCTGTATGCATCCCCCCTTCTTACTAATATTAACAAGACAACCTTAAATAAGATTGCTACCTGTTACAATCACATTGCCAGATTTGCCACAGGCCTCCCCTTCAGGACACATCATTGCATCAACCTTTCCCAACTCGGCTGGCTTGAACTAACTAGTCTATTGCTTTATAATCAACTGATCTTGGCCCATAAAATTATTTATAACCCAGAAAATACTCCTGCACTCACAAACCTAATCACCCTGCATAACAACCCAAGACCACTGCGCTCATCCAACGGAGTCCTCATTCACACCCACAAAACTAACAACCAAGCCGGGGACTCTCTCCTTGCCAATTCAGTAGCCAGAACATGGAATCTACTACCTTCTGAGATTACCTCCCTTCCTTCTATAAGTCACTTTAAAACCAAACTCAAAAAATTTCTGGGATGTAACTGGACATGCTACTGTATTAAGCCAGGCTAATCCTCTCTCTGGACAGTTTATTGCTGGTTAAAGACACCTCTAGTCATCACACTCCTCATATGAATTTCTAGTTTCACAAAAAAAAAAAAAATCATATATATTTTTCCTTCTTGTCCTAGGATATCCTGTTTTGCTCAATACTTTATTTTACTACTTCATACTTTGTATTATTACTATTTGATACTCTGCTTTGTATGTCTTTGTCTAGTATTGTTTGTGTTTTTGTGGAGCTTTTCTCCCCAGGCCTCCGCTGAAAATGGACATGTATCCAGTCGAACTATCCTGGTTAACAAATGTAAAATAAAATAAAATAAATAAAATCAGTGGCATGCATATTGGATAAAAATGCAAAGGACTGCAATTTATTTTTAAGAGAAATATGAATATTCACTTTGGTTAGAGTATGCATTTGCAGTCATAGCTAAATCTGTCAGTGGCCCAGATTAATTGTTATCTGTGTATGTTATAGGTTCATAGGTTCATAGGTTCATACTAGGCTATCTGCCCAAGGGCATTTATAAGCCTAGCCCATAGTTATGTGGCTTTCGCCACCCCTTTAGTTTGAATAAAAACTATGCCTATCATTTTGCTGTGCCTCTGTCAAGCAGTGACACTGAAGTAATCCCTGGGGTATATCTGCAATCTCCCATCCATTGGTCAAGATTCCTCTTGAACAAGGCCAGAGAGGTGCTCTGCCTCACATGTACCGGGATTTTGTTCCACAGCATAGGGAGTCTCTGGGTGATGAATCTGTCCCTCCAGCACGTTCTATTTATAACCGTGTCAAGGTTTAAGTCTCCCGCCCTTGTGGTTCTGAGGGATCTAGATTTTTTTGAGGTGAAGCATATTCATCAAATCTGGGTTTGACATGGCCTTATATGTCAGGCACAGGTCACCTCTGAGCAAGCGGTATGAGACTGAATAGAGCTGGAGTTCTTTCAGTCGGGCAGCATAAGACATATTTTTGAGACCCTTTATCCTTTTGGTGAGGAACTTTTGGGGCCTTTCAAGCTGCAGCAGGTGTCTGGTCAGATACATTCGAGCGGGCATTGTACTCAATCATAGGTCTAATAAGTGATGAGTACAGGGGCGATGACCTCCCTTGATCTAGATGTGAATCCTTCATGATCAGGTGGGTGATATAGAAGGTTTTCCTAACTACTTTAGCAACATGTGTGTCATTCGTATGGCTACTGTCAACCTGGGTCCCCAGATCTCTGATGACTTTTTCTGTGCTCAGTGGATTGCCACCTATATGGTAGCTAGGGGTAACCTTGTTTTTCCCGAAGGGTATGACTATGCATTTTTTGGCGTTTAACTTCAGGCCATGGCACTGGCACCAGTTATCCGTTTCTGTGAGGCCCTTCTGGAGGATATCTGTGTCAGATGTGTTTTCGACTATGGCCCAGTTTGCAGTCATCTGCAAACTTTGTCAGCCATAACCCTCCTGTGTTTGCTTGTACTTCAGAAAAGTAGATGCCGAACAAGAGTGGACCCAGGACTGAGCCCTGTGGGACACCACTTGTGACAGGCTTTGAGTCTGACATGGCTCCAGCAACTCTGACCCTGTGGGTTCTGTCACTTAGCCAGTTTGCAACCCATCTTGTGATGTATGGGTTTACATTCAAGCTGATGAGTTTTTCAATGATACCTGAGTGGGGTATTGTGTCGAAGGCCTTTGCCAGGTCGAGGTAGGCTGTATGGACTGCCTTTCCCTCATCAATGGCCTTGGTGACTGTCTCGAAAAAGTCAACCAAGTTTAAGAGGCAGGATCTGCCTTTGACAAAGCCAAACTGAGTTGGATCCAAAGTCTGCAAGTTCCCTATGTCTTTATTTATGAGTTCCATTATGATCCTCTCCATGGCTTTGCAGATAAGGCTTGTCAAGCTAATGGGGCGGTAATTTCCAGGGTCTGTGGAGGCACCGCCCTTATGAAGTGGGACCACAGTCGCCGTGCGCCACTCCTTGGGTACGTATCCTGAGGCGAGGCTAAGATTAAACAGCTGTCCTAACTGTGGGTTTAATTCCTCATTGAGTTCATGAAGCACACAGCCGGGGACACCATCCGGTCCCATGGATGCTGTGTTTTTGCCTTAGTGAGGGCAGTTCTCACCTGGGCGTTGGAGATGTTTGGGGGGCTACAATCCTCTGGAATAGATATCTCTCCTTTTGGGGGGGGGAGAAGTTTGCACTGAACCTGTCAGCCAGTATGTTGGCAATGTGTGTAGGTTCAGTAATTTTCACATCATTTTGAACTAATTCTGAGCATATCTGGGAGTTTCCTCCTAGGTTTCTAACATAGCTAAAGAAGGCCTTATGATTCTCTTTAGAGTCCTTGGCGATTTTTCTCTCAAAATTTGCCTTGGATGATTTTATGAGAGCTCTTAGTTTTTTTACTTATAATGATCAAAGGTGTCTTACCTTTCAAGGATTTTGCTCTATCTTGTAGTAGCTTCCTCCTTTTGTTGTAGAGCTTGTTTATGGCTGGGGTCCACCAGACTGGGCGCTTGCCTTTGGTACAGAGAGTCTTAGTTTTGTTTGGGATTGCCTGATCCATGCAGTCCTGTAGGTGCTGGTAGAAGGCATTTGTAAGTGATTCAGCGGTTTGAGTAATGTTTACCACTGGCTCAGGGGCCTTAAAGGAGACCACACTAGTTTTAGAAGTGTGAAATCGGCTTTTGAGAAGTTTTTCACTGTGGTCTTTTTTGTTTCAGGTGGGGGTGGGATGAGGACCTCCAGCGAGATTAGTTTATGATCTGATCTCACCAGTGAGGGGTATACTTCCGGTGTTGAACATTTTGATCCCATGTTCATGATGATGAGATCAAGTATGTTTTCTCCTCTTGTGGGGATGGTGACTAGTTGTTCCATGGCATTTGAGTTTATGAACTCCAGGAATCTTTGGGTTAGAGTGTTCGGGCTTGAGTAGTGTTCCCAGTCTATATAGGCATGTTCACAGGAATACCTAGACAGGTTTACATTAAGGATTGCTAAAAGCATGTTTTTGCCGTGACTTACTGTGAAAGTGCTATTCAGATGATAGCAATAAGGAGAGAGATGAGGGAACAGTTTCAGAGGCACACCTGGCTGACTGCAAGCAACTCTCTGATGTGTATTGTCATTCAAATTAGCCGAACCTAGCAGGGCAGGAAATGTGAAACTCTTCTAGCTGAGGGTGGGAACGTGGGAGGAGTAACTTGAGAAAAAAACTGAAGCAGATCAAAGTTGAATGTCTAAATAAAGTCTGTTATCTCAGCAATGAGTTGGCAGTTCTGGAAGATTTTTTCCCAGAATGTGTAACACATCGTAAGGAAACACATTTGTAAAAGGCACAGTGCGACGGTAAATGATACTTTTACTGAGGCCTGTCAAAGTTAGCTGCTCTTTCCTCTTCTTCCATTCTAAGTGAATGGGAAGTGTTATATGACAGCCTAGCTATGGGCATTGTATTCTCAGAAACTGGACTCACAGTGTATCATAGGGAAGATTTTCTCTAAACTCTCATCAGGATGTCTGCCCCCAGGAGGTCAGTCAGGGTTACAAACTGAATAAAATTAGTAGTAACTACTTCTATCTGGTCATACAGGTTGCAATGAGCCAATCTTAAGGAAAAGTAAAAAAATATATATCTTTTTAAATTTCTTTCCCGTAGTGGTCCTTTAAATACAATCCTTCTTGCCATTACAGACATTTTTATATACTCTATAGCAATGACTGTTATTACAGAGTAGAATTTAGACTCAATCTCCTTTTCTATAGTGACATTTAATTTTTTATGTTAAGGTTTTATGCACTTCTTTTTGCAACAAATAGTACTATTTTCTTACTTAATATGCAGAGGACATTTTATATTATAATTTAGAAGATTGTCTACCATCTTAATGTTGTATAATAGGGCCGGATTCTAGAATGCCTACACTGTACACAAAGTGTACATGATCTGTATTCAAGAACATCTCTACCACATTATTTGTGCTGTCTATTCACTCAGAAAGATTATACTAAGTGTACATGTAGTGTATGAATCCCCTTCAATATTTAAGGTTGCAGGACAATCAGTAGGGAAACTAAAATTAGGAGGAAGAAGGTGGGAGTTATGCTTGTGTGTGTCCATTCATTCAGAATGGTGTACACTTTGTATAGGCATTCATGAATCCATCCCACTATTTTTGAGTGAATAAAAAATTAAGTACAGAATAAAAGAGAACATTCACATTTTCACAGTTAAAATTGTTGTCTTTATTTTATTGCATTTTTTGTAATTTGTTATTAATTTAAAGGAACATATCCTATCAAAACATAGATAAACTCACCAAACTAGGTATCAACCCTTATATCACTAGGTGAGTTGCAAATTGGCACACAGACAGAAAACACAGCAGGAAAGTTGTGGACTCCAGGTCAGACTGCCGACCAGTCACAAGTGGAGTCCCGCAGGGATCTGTCCTGGGTCCTCTCCTGTTCGGCATCTACTTCTCAGATGTCCAGGTCAACACGGAGGGACTCTGGCTTACCAAGTTTGCAGATGACTGCAAGCTGGGAGCTATTATTGACTCCCCAAGTGATGTAGACATCCTCCAGAAAGGCCTCACTGAGACCAGTCACAGGTGTCATAACCATGGCCTTAAGCTTAATGCCAAAAAATGTGTCATCATCCCCTTTGGGAAAAACTCAGTCCCCGCTAATTACCACATTGATGGGAACCCACTGAATACTGAAGGAGGTATAAGAGATCTGGGGACACAGGTTGACAGCAACCTCTCCTTCGACCACCACATTGCCACTGTGATCAGAAAGTCCTTCTATGTGGCTTAACTCATTAGCAAGGGTTTTGCATCCAGGAAGAAAGAGGTCATCATCTCCCTCTACTCTTCCCTCATTAGACCAATCATCGAGTACAATGCCCTATTTGACATGTACCTTACTAGACACATGCAACAGCTGGAAAGGCCACAAAAGTACCTCATGAAGAGGATCTTAGGCCTTAAACACATGCCCTACATGGACAGAATCAAAAATATCCAGCTATTCTCTGTCTCACATCATCTACTATGAGGCAATCTCTGCTTGACTTACAAAGCCATGTCTGGCCCAGTACTGTTAGAAATGCTACATCTAAATTAATCCCAATCCCTTCGCACCACCTGCTGCAGAGACCTCAACCTCATTACCACTATCAACAGAACATGCTGGAGGGACAGGTTCACAACCCAGAGACTGCCCATGCTCTGGAATAGACTTCCCATACATGTCAAGCAGAGCACCTCACTGGTCCTCTTCAACAGAAATCTTGATGAGTGGATGGGTAATGGAAAGTTCACCCTGGGGATCACTCCAGTATCTCTACTTGATAGAAGTACTGTGAACTAGCATTGGGTGGCACGATGCCAGGGCAATTCTATGGGCTAGGCTTGTAAAGGCTCCAGGGCCATTAGCCTAGTACACACCCATGAATCTATGAACCTATGTTTTACTTGTTGACATTTTCTGCATCTTGGTTTTTGGTCACTTGTACCTTTCTAGTTGCAGACTTAGTTTGCTGAATTCTAAACAAGGATTAATCAGCTAGTAATTTCCTTTTTACATAACTGATTTATAAGTAATCTGTTTCTGGAGACCAGTTAATTATCTCCAGTTACTTCACTCATCTTGAAAGGCTATCATAGATTTATTCATTGCTTCCATAATTTCCACAAACTTATTCCATTTTGAATAAAGCAAAAAAGTGACATCTCATACAACACACGTCTGTTTCCCTCTTCAGTTAGGGAAAACATGTCAATCCGTCTCTCAACTCTATTTCTCTTCATCAGCTGGGAAAATAAGTATGAAATGCATGTACACTGAAATGAAGTACTACCATTTGATGGGGTGGCCAAATATTACCCATCAGACAAAGCCACCAGTGTGTTGTGGGTAAAATGCATACATCGAGAGATTTCACATGCTTAATGCACTTTATTGGCAATGACAAACAAATAAAGAAAACCAAAACTTTACTTATGAGCAAAAAAAAAACAAAAAAGTCTTAAAATTAACTCAGATCTCCACCACTAGCAAATCTCTTAAACAGCCCTTGGCAAAGTCCAAGTTTTTTTTTCATTTGGGACTTCCAGTATCCTTTGTGTTACTCCTTGGTCATCTTTCATGCAAGAAACCCGCCACCTGGCAGCTACCAGGAGTCCTCACTCCTGAAAAAATATCTCCATCTTCCAGGATAGGCAGTCATTCCTCTTGTCCTGAGTTATAGTATGTGTTTGTTAACCAGGTAAACTCATTTGGTATAAGTATCTTTTGAGTAGTCACCCACAATATCTGACTGGTTAGGTGATTTCCTCAGATTCACACAGCAGGCAAATGGAGATTGAGGGTTACATCTTTTTTTCTATTGTACTGCAACATTGATTTAATCTATTTATGGTCTGGAGTATGGAAAGCGTAGATTCCACAATGATAGTGCAGAGTATAGCCCCTCAACATTACCTATTTTATTTGTAAATATTTTTATTTAGCAATAACTCGGCATTGCAGTATACACTCTTAGTTCACGTTTTTGTGTTTTGAAAATTCAGCATTTTGGATGAATTGTTATTGTATTCTTTTTTTCTGGTATTCTTTCCTACTTTATTTATTTATTTATTTATTTATTTATTTATTTTATTTTACATTTGTTTACCGGGAAGGTCCAATTGGGCAAGTGCCCATTTTCAGTGGAGGCCCGGGGAGAAAAGCTCCAAGTAGTACAAAGATAGTTTGAAAGACTACAGTACATTCTAATGTAATCAGGTGTTAGTTTGAAAGTTTACAGTACATTCTAATATAATCAGGTATATACATTGACTAAAACATAGAATAGCAAATTCAGACAATTTGAAGATTAACCAGGGAATAAGTAATTGAATATGAATTATATCAATAATAGCTTTTGTTGAGTTTACAGTACATATGTATGCAGACTTGTATTTCCAATGCACAGTACCAATTGTTGAGAAGTTAGCACCATGTGGTATTTACAATATATGATAAATATTGAGGGAGTGTATATTATTCCTTTTGAGAGGGTACAGTGTTAAAATCAGTTACTGATAGAACCTCTAGTACATTTTGTTACAAAGAATGTAATAAACTTCTAAAAGACAGACACAATGAGTTCAGGAAGCTTAGACAAGTTATACATACATCTTTTCAAAAGTGCATAGGATTTCAAATTCAGCAGAACAGCTTACTAAAAAATGTCAGAAACACCATGCAAAATTACAGGAAATGCAACAGCAGCTGCAGGATAAAGGAAATAAATTAGCTGAAATGACAGAGACTGGGAACGTCCTGCATACACAGCTAATGTGTGCAAAAGAAATATATTTTATAATATGTTTATGTTTTGAAAATGGTTAAACATACATGATAGGATGGTAGGATCTGGACAAATCATTCTCAAATGTTTTACTTTCATTCAGTTAAAGCAAGACATTTATCAGTAGTACAGTATATAACAGCTAAGCTAATAGCATAGTCAAAAGGTACACAACAGTTTTAGTGTATAGAAATTACATAAAAATAGTTACACTACACTGTTCTAGTGCATAAAATTAAATAAAAATAGTTAATAAGAGTGGAGATTTAAGGTCACAAGACTGACATGCTTGTATAAAGATATAAAGATACACGACAGACATGCATGTATGTTCTTTTCATCTAGAGTACATTTGTTTACAATGCACAAAAGCAAAAGGCAGACAACAGCAAATATAAATAATGTAAATATAATCGTGTTAGTTAAGCTAATATCTATTTTGTTTTTTTACAATTTTTATATAATTGTATAGTAACACCACCCTAAACAGTTAAAAGTTCTGAATTTTAAAAGGAAATAAAATCACAGATGGTATTAGTCAAACAGTCTTTGTAAAATAAATGACAGAGCAGTTAAATAAATAAAAAAATACTGAAATCCATGTAAGCTAATTGTAATGTAGTATAAATGCACAGTTATGCAAATCACAATCAAATTAAAGAAAAAATGCCAAAAGAATTAACTATAGTTTATAGAGTATAGTTTGTGAGCTCAGACCTTCCTAGACTGAATAAATAGTTACAGGAAATGTTGGAAAGATAAGATAAACAATACTGATTGCCAGACAAGTAGTTTGAGTTTTTCTTGAGTTTTTCTAAAGCATTAAAGCATTATTGTTATTAAAACATAATTGTTAAAATAAATCAAAATGGCAGGACTGAGCGAAAACAAGTGTAACACTTAAAGTTCAAAGTACTTTATTATCAATAATTAATAAGATAAGCGCTTTTGCTGTGTAGCTTCATCAGATCTTACATTCATTCTAAGATTCCACATCTTATATATACACAGGTTTTAAACAATTAATCAATCAATTAAGTTAATTGGTATGATTATTTAAAGAAGCAGGCAGACATCAAAGACCCAGCTTAATATACAAATCTGATAAAGATAAAACCATTTAAAAACAATCTCATATATAAAGTATACATAGGAAACACATATATAAAAAAGTTATATATAAAGAATATATATAAAAAACATATCAGTTAGTACATATATATTTGTAATTAAAATAGATATTAGTGTGAGAAAGATTCTATAGACAAGTATGCTTAATGTCTAACATATAAAATTTCATATATATGTATGTATAAATTAATATAATGTCTTATAAAATAAAGTAACCACACTACATGTGGTAACTAAATCTATGACGTAATGGCATGGTAGTGATATAAAAGACAATTAGTTTACAGAGATAGAATACCTATTTCTAGGGGTTTATCTAATGTTTCTACGCTGTCTTAATTTTGGCTTGATAGAGGCCCTATCATTGAGGCCTAATCCTTTATCTGATCTTAGTAGAATTATCCATTCAGTTTCCTTACTCTCTGTATATATCTTAATGTCACCCACTCTAGAGTTGGGAGTAATTACTTCAAGTACCTTGAACAAAATCTATGTGTGTCGTCATTTAATGCTACATGCTTGGCAAGGGCATTATGTAATGTACCTTTCCTTATGTGATATACATGTTCCCTTATCCTATCCCTCAGTGGTCGATTTGTTTTACCAACATAGAAGGATGAACATAATTGACAAACAGCTAGGTATATCACATGAGAAGTCATGCAGTTGGCTTCAGCTCTTATACTTTTAACTTTCTGTTGTTCAGGTTGAACGTATTCTGTCTTACTCTCTATGTAACAACAGAAATTACAGCGACCAGCGTCTTGTGCATCCATTCTGTATAGATTTCCTATCAAATTTAGGATGGCATAACATTCTTTTTAAGTTGTGTTTATTCTTAAAGATAAACCTCGGTGTTTCTCCTACTATCTGTTTAATTTCTTCATCTATCTGTAATATACCCCAGTGTTTGTCTATAATCTGCTTAATCTCTATATGATCAGATGAAAAGAAGGTGGAGAATTTAGTGAAAGATTCACTCATATTTTGTTTCTCATTATAGCTAGCACTGTTGGATCCAAAGTATGGCATAGCTGAAGTGGAGCGTAAATTGTACACTTCGTCTATCTCAGAATGTATTTCCTCGACTTTATATCCTCTGTTTAATAGTCTATATTTCAAATCATTTATCTCAGTGTGAAATCCCTCTTCCATTGGATTCAGTCTGGAAGCTCTAATAGCTTGTCCTTTCACAATATTTCTAAAGACAAAAGGAGGGTGCATACTGGATCTTAGAAGCATTGAGTTAACATAACATGTTTTACGATGAACTCCAGTGTTAATTAAATTATTATGTAGCCTCTCTATATATAAGTCTAGAAACTCAATTCTATCCTCTGAAAACTTCATGGTAAACTTAAGACATGGTATTAAATTGTTCATGATTAGGTGTGTGGATTCAAGTTGTTGGGGTGTCCCTTTCCAAAGAATAAAGACATCATCCACAAAACGTCTGTAAAATATCACATGTTTCTCAAAGAAATTTTGTAGAAATAATGTATGTTCTTCCCAATGTGCAAGAAACATATTGGCGTAGCTGTTGGCACAAGATGTACCCATGGCTACGCCATCTTTCTGTCTATAGATGTTATCCTTGAACATAAAGACATTATTTTCTAAGACTAATTCCAAAAAGTGAACTATTAAGTCAATAAGTACATTGGTATAGTCACTGTGATTTTTCAGGTACTGTAATGTATAATTCAAGCCCAGTTCATTGGGAATCACTGTGAACAGTGACTGTATGTCAAATGTGACAAATAAATAGTCTTTAGTGATTGTTTTATCTTGAATACAATCATAAAATTCTGTAAGGAATTGTTTAGTGTCTTTTAGTACTATTTTAGTACAGCCCTCAGATGTTTTTCTACAAATACTGATAGATGTTCTGTGACCCAACCTCGTCCAGAAACTATTGGTCTCATGGGGGGGTTCTTATTATCCTTGTGTATTTTCGGCTGTCCTTGAATAACTGGTATAGTAGGTGTTAGAATATTAAGATAGTCAAATAATTCCTTGTCAATCAGTTTACTTTTGAAAATATCCTCTAGCGTATTCTTCACATATTTTATATCTTATAGTTTCTATAACATCGTCTTTTGTTATTAAATCATAGAATTTGTCCTGTATTAATTCTGTCATTGCTCCGATATAATTTTGCATATCCATAACAACAATGCTGCCTCCTTTGTCAGCTGGTCTAATAACTATAGTAGGGTCTTCCTGTAATTGTTTTAGACTTGCTCTTTCTTTATAAGTTAAATTATCTCTCCTTTTA
The DNA here is from genome assembly GCF_019279795.1 of Protopterus annectens. NCBI lineage: Eukaryota > Metazoa > Chordata > Ceratodontiformes > Protopteridae > Protopterus > Protopterus annectens. Next base: position 1,668,688,821 of record NC_056744.1, on the reverse strand, counting down.
CATCTTTTTTGCTCTACTCTATCTGCATAGTATACATGTAATTCATCTTCAGTTAACTTCAAATATGCCTCAACGAGTGGGTGATGGGTTGGCACGAAATCACTTAGTCTCTTAAATGTGAATGCTTCTGTTTTAGAAGTATTGCTAGTTTGGGTTTTATATAACAATTTTAGCATGACATTTCTGCAAAATATTTTCAAGTCAGTAACTGTGTCTGTTAGTTTACTGTGACTTCTTGGAATAAAGTTTAGACCCTTGCTTAATATGGTTGCCACCCATCCCGTTGTCAGCGGGACACTCACGGTTTGAGTGCTCTCATCCCGCTTCCCGTGCTCACCAAGCGTGGGACTTTAAAAGTCCTGTTTTTTCCCCTTTGCGCTTGCATTTTAAAATTGCCGCGGAAAAGCCGAAAATACTTCCGGTTTTTCCACGGCAATGCGGCTACGTCACCACCCGGACCTGCAGTTAGAGGGATTCTCTGCTAGGTCCGGGTGGTAATGCAGCACAGTAATTGGCTGCAGCTATTTGTAGGGGGCGGGAACTTCTTGTGAAGAGCCCCATAAAGGTCGCAGCTGTAGAGCACTAAGCTCTATAGCAGCCCGGACAAAAGATCTGAATTTTCCGCCAGCATTGAAGCCAGCATTTTAGCCAAGCCAGCAAGGGAGCCAGCCCAGCCAGCCAGCAAGAGAGCCAGCCCAGCCAGCCAGCAAGGGAGCCAGCCCAGCCAGCCAGCAAGGGAGTCAGCCCAGCCAGCCAGCAAGGGAGTCAGCCCAGCCAGCCAGCCCAGCCAGCAAGGGAGCCAGCCCAGCCAGCAAGGGAGCCAGCCCAGCCAGCAAGGGAGCCAGCCCAGCCAGCCAGGGAGCCAGCCCAGCCAGCCAGCCCAGCCAGCAAGGGAGCCAGCCAGGAAAGAAGCCAGCAAGGGAGCCAGCCAGCCCAGCAATAACTGAGTGGTAAGTAGATAATTGCATTTTGTGGCTTTAGTTATTTAAAATGGGAATAGTGTGCTTTATTTAAGTTTTTAATGTTTAGAGGTAGATGGGGATGTAGTATGTAGTATTTAAATCTGTGCAGTGGTTATTTTGAGACTTTTGTACTAGTTTAAAATGGGAATATATTGTGGTTTAATTTTTAATGTTTAAAGGCAGATGGTGGGTGCAGTGCTTAATATTTAAATCTGTAGTAGTTAGTTTAATATTTTTGTGTAGTAGTTTTAAAGATATAAAACCTGAATGTATATGTAATTGTTATTATGCTTGGGGGTATGATTTGGAAGCATTACTTTTAAAAGGCTGAACTGTGTATAGAAGTTGTTTGTTTCTGTTGGGGGGCAGTGAAATATAAACTTAGTGTGATGCATTTCTATTGTCGTAGCTTTTTCTGGGTATTGTCTGTATGCATATAGGAATTGTTTGAGCATAGTTTGTACTTTTTTGTATGGAAATATGCACTATAATGCTGTTTTCAGGAAGTTACGATATACTGTTTAGGTAACTTTTCCTGTTCCTGCAAGTCCATGTCTGTGGTACAAGTCTACCTTTTGAGGGGGAATGTTAACAGTTAATGTAATTCATTTATTATTCTAGTAGGTACACGTTGCCAATTTGCCAAAGCTGTTTCAAGATTGTTTTCATTTATACTTGTAAATGTGTGCATTTAATTTATTATGCATTTTTAATAAGGTTAAAATGTACTGTTTTGCTTGTAATGTGTAGTGTGTTTTTAATTCCTTTAAAGTTTATTGTTACAACCGATTAGTGTGTGTGCAGTAATAGTTCACTTCATTTAAATGGTTTGAGTTTTCAGTATGCTGTAATGTCACAATGTTGCATCCATAACTAATACTGCATCTCCTTTAACAACTCTGGTGATGTCGTGGTGGGGGTGTGGCCAGTGTCATGTTGGCCACACCCCTATCATGTTGACCACACCCCCATGTCCCACTTTGCCCTTGTTAAAAGGTGGCAACAATGTTGCTTAACAATTTAATATCTTCATAAGTTAGTGTCTTACTTGATATATTGTGCACTAATTCTTGTGCATCCACATTTTCTTTAAAGTTTGGTTGGATGGAATGTCTCCTGAAAATTTCCTCTTCTGCCTCCCACGACTCATAGACCTCGACCTCTGTGGGCCTTTGTCCATACGTATTGGTAGAGGAAAAAACAATTCAGCATTTGTTTTATTGCTAGATTTTTCTGTGGTTTTAACCTTTGGTCTCACTACAGCCTCAGAGTCTCGATTCATATGAGGTGTCTTGTCTTTAACTATGTGAACATTGGGATATAAATTAGTGTCTAAGTTCACACTGGGGTGTATGATGTGTATAACATCTATTGAATCTTTACAGTGGGGTTTATCAGTTACATCGATTGCTACATTCTCTATACAAACATCATCATTTAATTCTGTAATCTCATCAGCAGAAGGTATACTCTGAACATTTAAAGTCAACATATTACTATTCCCAGCATTATTGTTTGGAGCATTTAAAGTACACATATTATTCTTAACTTCATTACTAATATTGTCACATAAGATAACATTCTCTACATTCCTTTTATTCACATATTGTGAACTATTCATAGCATTATCATTGTTCACCATTGCATTACGTTCATTCTGTCCATGCCCTGGTCTGGGCCAAGTAAAGACATGGCTTTGTCTAAAATCATTAATGTCTCTTTTAGCTTTATTCCTTTTTTGTTGTAGTAGCTTCCTTTCAAATGCTAAAACACAGTCCAGTAAGTTCTCCAGTAGTGGTTGAACCAGAACATCAGCAAAGTCTCTATATAACATTTGTTGCTTCGCATTTATGCTTTCTATCAATTTACTTTCTTCTGGTATAAAAAAGTCTATTAAAAGTCTAAGATAATTCCGACTCACCTCTGTATTAAGTCTCTGCCATTTAAGCTAGCAATTCGGTAATCCTTGCCCTGGCTAGGCATCGTAAAAACCCTTAAGCCTCTTGGAATAATGTTTTGATCGAGGCAAAACTGAAAATGTATTCTCTGTGTTTGCAGGCATTTCAGCTTCATGAAATCCTTTTCAATCCCCTCTAGTAGTATATGCAGCCTTTCCGAGTCAACTGCACCTTCATTCACGTCATCAGTAGCAGTCACATTCTCAAAGAAGCACGAAGCGTTAGTAACTTCATTGAGGTATTGTTTAAATCTGCGTTGCAGTACCTCACCCCCATGGTCTTCACCTCTTGGTCGCATTACCTCACTCCCTCGGTCTTCACCTCTTGGGATGTAGTCCAATTCGATGTCAGTCATATTACGCAAAACACTTGTCCCAGTTAGCAGAAAAGCAAGAAATATAATGTATAAAACAAGTAATGGAGGCTGCTGCTATGCTGGTAAACGCTCATGCAAGCAGTATAAATCAAAGTTATAGTAAATCAAAATGGCAGGACTGAGCGAAAACAAGTGTAACACTTAAAGTTCAAAGTACTTTATTATCAATAATTAATAAGATAAGCGCTTTCGCTGTGTAGCTTTCATGAAGCTGAAACGCCTGCAAACACAGAGAATACATTTTCAGTTTTGCCTCGATCAAAACATTATTCCAAGAGGCTTAAGGGTTTTTATGATGCCTAGCCAGGGCAAGGATTACCCCGAATTGCTAGCGAAATGGCAGAGACTTAATATAGAGCTGAGTCGGAATTATCTTAGACTTTTAATAGACTTTTTTATACCAGAAGAAAGTAAATTGATAGAAAGCATAAATGCGAAGCAACAAATGTTATATAGAGACTTTGCTGATGTTCTGGTTCAACCACTACTGGAGAACTTACTGGACTGTGTTTTAGCATTTGAAAGGAAGCTACTACAACAAAAAAGGAATAAAGCTAAAAGAGACATTAATGATTTTAGACAAAGCCATGTCTTTACTTGGCCCAGACCAGGGCATGGACAGAATGAACGTAATGCAATGGTGAACAATGATAATGCTATGAATAGTTCACAATATGTGAATAAAAGGAATGTAGAGAATGTTATCTTATGTGACAATATTAGTAATGAAGTTAAGAAGAATATGTGCACTTTAAATGCTCCAAACAATAATGCTGGGAATAGTAATATGTTGACTTTAAATGTTCAGAGTATACCTTCTGCTGATGAGATTACAGAATTAAATGATGATGTCTGTATAGAGAATGTAGCAATCGATGTAACTGATAAACCCCACTGTAAAGATTCAATAGATGTTATACACATCATACACCCCAGTGTGAACTTAGACACTAATTTATATCCTAATGTTCACATAGTTAAAGACAAGACACCTCATATGAATCGAGACTCTGAGGCTGTAGTGAGACCAAAGGTTAAAACCACAGAAAAATCTAGCAATAAAACAAATGCTGAATTGTTTTTCCTCTACCGATACGTATGGACAAAGGCCCACAGAGGTCGAGGTCTATGAGTCGTGGGAGGCAGAAGAGGAAATTTTCAGGAGACATTCCATCCAACCAAACTTTAAAGAAAATGTGGGCGCACAAGAATTAGTGCACAATATATCAAGTAAGACACTAACTTATGAAGATATTCAATTGTTAAGCAAGGGTCTAAACTTTATTCCAAGAAGTCACAGTAAACTAACAGACACAGTCACTGACTTGAAAATATTTTGCAGAAATGTCATGCTAAAATTGTTATATAAAACCCAAACTAGCAATACTTCTAAAACAGAAGCATTCACATTTAAGAGACTAAGTGATTTCGTGCCAACCCATCACCCACTCGTTGAGGCATATTTGAAGTTAACTGAAGATGAGTTACATGTATACTATGCAGATAGAGTAGAGCAAAAAAGATGTAAAAGGAGAGATAATTTAACTTATAAAGAAAGAGTAAGTCTAAAACAATTACAGGAAGACCCTACTATAGTTATTAGACCAGCTGACAAAGGAGGCAGCATTGTTATTATGGATATGCAAAATTATATCAGAGCAATGACAGAATTGATGCAGGACAAATTCTATGATTTAATAACAAAAGACGATGTTATAGAAACTATAAGATATGTGAAGAATACGCTAGAGGATATTTTCAAAAGTAAACTGATTGACAAGGAATTATTTGACTATCTTAATATTCTAACACCTACTATACCAGTTATTCAAGGACAGCCGAAAATACACAAGGATAATAAGAACCCACCCATGAGACCAATACTTTCTGGACGAGGTTGGGTCACAGAACATCTATCAGTATTTGTAGAAAAACATCTGAGGGCTGTACTAAATAAAAATAAAATAGTACTAAAAGACACTAAACAATTCCTTACAGAATTTTATGATTGTATTCAAGACAAAACAATCACTAAAGACTATTTATTTGTCACATTTGACATACAGTCACTGTTCACAGTGATTCCCAATGAACTGGGCTTGAATTATACATTACAGTACCTGAAAAATCACAGTGACTATACCAATGTACTTATTGACTTAATAGTTCACTTTTGGAATTAGTCTTAGAAAATAATGTCTTTATGTTCAAGGATAACATCTATAGACAGAAAGATGGTAGCCATGGGTACATCTTGTGCCAACAGCTATGCCAATATGTTTCTTGCACATTGGGAAGAACATACATTATTTCTACAAAATTTCTTTGAGAAACATGTGATATTTTACAGACGTTTTGTGGATGATGTCTTTATTCTTTGGAAAGGGTCACCCCAACAACTTGAATCCACATACCTAATCATGAACAATTTAATACCATGTCTTAAGTTTACCATGAAGTTTTCAGAGGATAGAATTGAGTTTCTAGACTTATATATAGAGAGGCTACATAATAATTTAATTAACACTGGAGTTCATCGTAAAACATGTTATGTTAACTCATTGCTTCTAAGATCCAGTATGCACCCTCCTTTTGTCTTTAGAAATATTGTGAAAGGACAAGCTATTAGAGCTTCAGACTGAATCCAATGGAAGAGGGATTTCACACTGAGATAAATGATTTGAAATATAGACTATTAAACAGAGGATATAAAGTCGAGGAAATACATTCTGAGATAGACGAAGTGTACAATTTACGCTCCACTTCAGCTGTGCCATACTTTGGATCCAACAGTGCTAGCTATAATGAGAAACAAAATATGAGTGAATCTTTCACTAAATTCTCCACCTTCTTTTCATCTGATCATATAGAGATTAAGCAGATTATAGACAAACACTGGGGTATATTACAGATAGATGAAGAAATTAAACAGATAGTAGGAGAAACACCGAGGTTTATCTTTAAGAATAAACACAACTTAAAAAGAATGTTATGCCATCCTAAATTTGATAGGAATTCTATACAGAATGGATGCACAAGACGCTGTGGTCGCTGTAATTTCTGTTGTTACATAGACAGTAAGACAGAATTCTTTCATCCTGATCAACAGAAAGTTTTTAATATAAGAGCTGAAGCCAACTGAATGACTTCTCATGTGATATACCTAGCTGTTTGTCAATTATGTTCATCCTTCTATGTTGGTAAAACAAATCGACCACTGAGGGATATGTATATCACATAAGGAAAGGTACATTACATAATGCCCTTGCCAAGCATGTAGCATTAAATGACGACACACATAGATTTTTGTTCAAGGTACTTGAAGTAATTACTCCCAACTCTAGAGGGGGTGACATTAAGATATATATACAGAGAGTAAGGAAACTGAATGGATAATTCTACTAAGATCAGATAAAGGATTAGGCCTCAATGATAGGGCCGCTATCAAGCCAAAATTAAGACAGCGTAGAAACATTAGATAAACCCCCTAGAAATAGGTATTCTATCTCTCTGTAAACAAATTGTCTTTTATATCACTACCATGTCATTACGTCATAGATTTAGTTACCACATGTAGTGTGGTTACTTTATTTTATAAGACATTATATTAATTTATACATACATATATATGAAATTTTATATGTTAGACATTAAGCGTACTTGTCTATAGAATCTTTCTCACACTAATATCTATTTTAATTACAAATATATATGTACTAACTGATATGTTTTTATATATATTTTTTATATATAACTTTTTATATATGTGTTTCCTATGTATACTTTATATATGAGATTGTTTTTAAATGGTTTTATCTTTATCAGATTTGTATATTAAGCTGGGTCTTTGATGTCTGCCTGCTTCTTTAAATAATCATACCAATTAACTTACTTGATTGATTAATTGTTTAAAACCTGTGTATATATAAGATGTGGAATCTTAGAATGAATGTAAGATCTGATGAAGCTACACAGCGAAAGCGCTTATCTTATTAATTATTGATAATAAAGTACTTTGAACTTTAAGTGTTACACTTGTTTTCGCTCAGTCCTGCCATTTTGATTTACTATAACTTTGATTTATACTGCTTGCATGAGCGTTTACCAGCATAGCAGCAGCCTACATTACTTGTTTTATAATTGTTAAAATGTTTACATGCAACACTAATGTTGCAATTGTGCATAGATGTCACTGATAATCTGTTTGCAAGTAAATGTTAAAAGAAAAAAAAACTCATTTGCATCAAGTACAGCCAGCAAATGGGCTATAGTATACATGCAGTTCAAATCAATTGTGCAGAAGGGTATAAATACTTCTAGAGGGTAGTAAACAGCAAAAGCTTTATAACAAATGATCAAATCAGACAAAGGTCTATAGTTTGGTAGCCTAGTGGAACAGATGTGTGGCCAAAGTATTGGGCTGGTTTATATTCTAAAGCAAATAAACAATACTGCAGTATACTACAGGGGGAGGGGCACTTTCTCAGTTTTACACTGACTGTATAAGCAGTACTGCACAAGGGTCTGAAATAAAGCTACAGAAAAATAAACAACAAGAGTCTAAAATAAAGCTACAGGAAGAAATATATCATTCCTTCTTGACAATACTCTTTTAGGGGGAGGGAAAACAGGTATTAGTGTATTAGAAATACTGGTAAACTGGATTAAACATGACAGGATAAGATATTTTACAAGTTGTTAATAGCGATCATAATGGTTATTATTGTATTGTTTAGTATTAAATTGTATTTACAACCTGTTAAACTGTAAAGCTATACAAGAGATGGTTTAAAAAACACAAGATGATTTAAAATTGCTTTATTACAGCTATATAAGAGAAAGTAAAGATATGTAAAAAATTGAACAAGATTGGTCACTATTTTTAATATGTTTTTGGCAAAACAATGTTGATATAAAAAAGCATGAATAGGTTTTAATTGTTGAGTATGTAGTTTAAAATAACAGGACATATGCCTTTGGTGCCAGTTCCACTAGATATTTCTAAAGAGACATAGACATTTTCAAAGATTTTGCTTAATATTAATGTTATTAAATTTGTAAGATTAGACTAAATGTACTTTATAGTCTTTGTATGTACAAATGCAGAAGAATTCAGTACAAATAAAATGAATGTCTAGTAATGAATATGTGTGAAAACCCATATTTAAAGAAAACAATGGGTCCAGGGTACCTACTAGATTAAAATGCATGAATAGCAAACAGTCTGTGTAAATACATACTGTACAGGATACATTGTAATAAATTCAAAATTAATTTGTCAAGTTGTAATATCACTAGTTTTACTCCAGCTAGTTAGAGGAAAATTATATTAAAATATTGTACTCATACAGCTAATGGACTGATATGTACATAGCATTCTTTAGTATATAAATCATGTTTTTTTAAATCCTCAAGTATTAAATATACTGAAATAATTACATTCAAATATCTAAGCCCAGTTCAGTACTTTATGTTCACTTCACTGTCAACCAAGATGTTAATGGGCAGTTCAGAGACATAAACACAATGTTATGGTTAAAATGACATTGAAACTGTATATTTTCAGCAGTGTATAAATGCTTGCAGTAGCACATGGTTCTTGTTTCTTATAGTTAATTCAACAGTTGCAAAGAGTTAATGGAATAGTTCTAAGTCATAAATTAAATTCTGTAATTGCAAAAGAATAAATTAATCAAGTTAAACTAAAGCAGACACAGCTCATAATTGATGAAATATTTTCACAGAATGGTCTGCAAAAGAAAAAGTTGTTAGATACATTCAGTTTTGGTAGCAATACTTAATATCATTGTATTAACTATGTAAAATTGCATTTTGACTTGTATCAAAAAAAAGACTAAAGGTTTTGTTTCTTAATGTTTAAAAACAGAGGGAATTGTTATATATTATGAATATAAGGCTGAAATTAATTATGTTGTAAATATGCTGAAAGAAAAAGCTTGCTTAAATATAGAAACAGAGTTTTGTAATATGTACATGATCAGCATTTCTTACTAAATGACCATGGCTTGGAAAATAAGGAATCTGCTGAATGGACATTTTTACAGACTTAAAAACAGGATGTATGCAAGAACAAAAATGCAAAATCTGCTTTTAAAGAATAGACAATGACACTGTGACAATGTGTTTCCTTAAAAACATGTTTTTCTGCATGGACAACAGGACACTGTTATCAGCATTGGCACAAGAACAGATGTTCTTATACAAAGATCCAAATAGAATACAGGATGTTCACACTGTCAGAAAAGCTGGCTTCTTATAAATTCAGCAAAAATGTGACAAGACATTGTTAAACAAGGAAGCTGAAAAATAATATCATTAAGTCAGCAGTTTGCGTCAGCATCTGCAACAATTAGTATTGTTTCTACAGAATGAGCAATTCTCCAAAATAGAATACCAAGAGGAAATGTATATGTATGTGCATGACTAAAATTGTATATAAAGATCTGTATGAATCTAGTTATGTTAGAGGTATTGGTAGAGACACATTTGTCTTGAGGTAAATGTTATATCTGTCACATCATCTGTACTATATGAGAAGTAAAGTGGAACAGTACTTTAAGCTGTAACAGAAGTATGTGTGGTTTATTATAAAAGTTATTGGTTACTGCTCTTAAAGACAGGTGCTGCAAAATATATTCTCTCATCAGTGTATATTCTGCAAGTTTCTGTATGCAACAGACTGTGAATGCAAATATAACCAGACTTTAATTTTAGCGGAATCCAGCCAGCAAGACTGAGTGTCTTAAGAAGACTTTAAATCCATCACAGTAAGCAGCAACATATAATTTTTCAGGAGAGGCAAACTGACCACTGAGCAAAGATGGCAAGGGAGATCACATAAGAATTGGAAAAAGCAGAAACACCGAATGAAAACTTTGCTTCAGTCTTTACAAAGTAAAGCAAGCAGAGGGTGCTATACTGGAAATTAAGTCAGAGTGGAATGGGAAGAGCATTGGACAGTCACCAGTACAGAGGGGGGAGTCCAAATTGAAACTGGCTGCCCTGAGGGGAAATAACACGAGCCATATGGACAGTCTTCCTAGAGGCCTCAGAAATCTGGCCAGTGTGTTTGCAGAAGTGCAAGGGCATGGAAATAAAACAAGTGTAGTATCATTGTATGGAATGAGGGGGGGGCAGAAAAAATCTGTGGAACTCCAACTGCCTGCTGCTTGAAAGACCTTTTTTGGGTTTTCACTTTTTTTTGTGTGTCCCCATCTGACCCGTTAGAAATCTGGCAACCCTGGCTGTACATCTAACTGTAATAAGACAATCACTTACAGTGTATCAATTGGCTTATTAGTGTGTAGTCCATTTATTTATTTATTTATTTTTGTTGCATTCGCTTCTTGCTGAGGGGTCATGGTCCTGCTGTTTAATGGCAGAGCATAGGGCTGTGTATGGAGTCATCTACCTGCACTATGTGGGTTCTGTCAGTCAGTCAATTGGCCACCCATCACGTGACATAGGTGTTCTATGCCTATTTTACTGAGTTTATCTATGATTCCATAGTGGTGGATGGTGTCAAGGGCATTGGCAAGGTCTAGATAGGCTGTGCGAACCACCATACCCTAGTCCATGGCTCTGGAGACTGCTTCAATGAAGCCAATCAGGTTTAGGAGGCATGATCTAAATGGGTGGGGTCCAGAGTTTGCAGGTTTCCTGTGTCTTTGTTTATAAGTTCCTTGATGATACGTTCCATGTCCTTGCAGATCAGGCTCATCAGCCTAATTGAGCAGTAGCTCGCCATGTCTGTTTAGGCTACCCCCTTCTGTAATGGAATAAAAGTAGTTGTGTATCGTTCAGTAGGCACAAAGCCTAAAGTGAGGCTAGTGTAAAACACGGTACTTAGGTGGGGTGCCAGTTCATTTTGTAGTTCATACACAATACAGCCTGGGATGTTATCTTGTCCCATGGACACTGTATTCTTGGCTTTGGATAGTGCGGCTTTAACCTGTGCATCTGTGATTACAGAGACTTGACATTCTTCCATTATTGACATGTGCCCTTTAGGGGGTGAGAAGTGGGAGGGTTGCCACTGAACGTATATGCCTTGATGTAGCCAATATCAATTGTGCTGTACCACAAAGCAGATCTGACTGTTGACATTGAGATTCTTGACATAACTATAGAATGCCTGGTGGTTGTCTTTACAATTGTTGGTGATTTTGTTTATAAAAATTAACTTTTCTTGGATTTTATGAGGGATCTCAGCTTCTTGTTGAGGCTGACAAGGGAGGCTTTCCAATCAGGGGATTTTACTATTTTTTGCAAATGTTTCTTTCTTCTGTTTTAGTTTATTTAGTGCTGGGGACCACCAGATCATCATCCTTTTTTTGGAGGACAGCATCTTTGTTATATTTTGGATGGCACAATCCATGCGCTCTTCTATGCAAAACCCATAGCAAGAACATTTTGACATGAGACTGCATTGAAAGAGCAGGATCCACAGACAGACATTCTCAACTGGTTGATAAATGAACCCTGATAGAGGAATAAGAAAAGGCATAGGATAGTAACTCAAATAAATAATATAAAACCAGCAGACAACTAGCCCTGAATGGGTGCTGGTTATGTTGTTGGCACTAACTAGAACAACTTTTCCATTTGCTAATATATGGTTTTCTAGTAGCAGGCTTTCTTGCCTCCATTAGTACCGGCTGCATGTCCTCAGTAAACAGGTGCCTAAAAGGAGTTACGACTGCATCATCCAGGCAGTCATTTGAAGGTAACTGATGCTGTGGTGTATCAATCACGGTTGTTCTTGTGTGAGTAGGTCCAGTCTGTGAGGAAGCTTGTGGTAATTGCCCTTGGCCATTTCCAAAGGAAGGGAGACCCATGTTTGCCTGGACCAGAAGGGAGTCACCACCATGATCTTGGGGGATTCCTTCAGAATGTTTTCAGTTACCTTGCAGTACTTTTAAAATGACATGAATAAACAAGTGACCCAATTAAAAGTAAGTTGCAGTCTCGAGATAGTTCATTACAAGTTAACACTACTAAGTTTCCTGGAGATAAAAATAATAAAGCATTGACAAAATTTACAAAATGCAGCCTTTTTTCCACAAGGGAAATTATTTTCCCAGCAAAGGGAAGCAGAAGCCCATCATTGCTCCCCAAGTGCTTCAAAAGAGTGTACTCTTCAGCAGAAGAAATACTTTTATGGGTCAAATTTTCATGGAATGCCCAGATTTTTGAAAACACTTTTTGGTGTGTTCATCAGAAAATGTGTGTTTTTCTGGCAAATCAGTGGCATGATCTAAGGAAGGAAGTCACTAAATAATGACATATTTGCATTTCATACTTCAGATCATTCATACAATGTATGTTACAACAAACACAGTTACTCTATCAACTATCTAAGTTCACAAGAGCAATAATTATAATGTGTCCCTGTTTCTAAGTCTTTGTTCTCCCATTTGGATGGCATTTGTCCATATTTCTTACTGTCAGAGGTTGAGAGGTATGAACATTCCTTATTTTGTCCTTTTTTTTATGTTTTTAGACAGTGCTCAGGCAATGCAGATCAAACTGTAAGAAGCTCATAGCTTATAAAGTATCGATTGGCTTATTACAGTGCAGTGCTTTTTTATTCTTTTAATTTTTTTTTTTTTTGGCTGTTGCTGTGACACCAGTAATTGTTAACTCATTAACAAGAAGGGTATAAAGTAATATAATTCAAAATTCAAATAATCTCTTAGACTATATGAAACTTATTCAGTTACTGTAGATTCAGCTCATTGATAACTGCCAAATTGGATTACTGGATGGGTAGACTTAGCAGATGTATTAGCACATCATAATAATAGCATTATTTTATTTTATTTACATTTGTTGATCGGGAGTGTCCGACTGGATGTAGGTCCATTTTCAGTGGAGGCCCGGGGAGAAAAGATCCACAGTTAAAATATACAGAGAATAGTTCATTGGATTTACATAGCAATGAACAATTTGATCAACATAGCAATTAACAATTACAAACATAGTTACAGATGAAGAACAAAGTACATCAGTACACAACTAGAATCTTTATCATCTGTGAAGTACTTAACAGAATTAACAATTGTTACATTAAGAAGTTCCTGCTGTATAATAAGTAGTTAGGTTTATGATCATCCAAGCTTGCAATAATCAAGGTAGTTAGTAGAGTGGAAAGAAAGGTAGTGGGTGGGTGGGGTGGGTGATATTAGAGGGGGAGTTGCAAGGGCATAGCCAGCATATCTTTAGGTGCACTTTTAGTAAAGGTTTGAAGTGGGTGCATGATGGTACGGAGGTAATTGTGGTTGGGAGGGAGTTCCCTAATTTGGCTATGGCGCAAGGGAATAGTGCTTCTCCAGCAGAGTTATTGGCTTTAGTGACCTGTAAGTGATTTTTCTTGCTGGATCTTAGTGGTCTGGTGGTGCGATAGGGTCGGAGTAGATTATGGAGGGATGGGACTTTTAGTGGATGGTTTACTAGTTTGTGGGCAAGTGTGAGCTGATACCATTGAAGGTGGTGAGGGAGTTCAAGCCAGCCCAGTTCAGCAAGTGAGAGACAGTGGTGACTACAGTAGGATGGCCCTCTGGCGAATTAGGTGATTTTGTTGTAGCAGGCCTCTAGCTTGTTTAGATCGCATTGCCTTAGGTTGTTATATATTGGAGAGGCATAAAGTAGGGTGGAGATAAGGTGGGAATTTGCTTCTGAAATCTTTGCTGCTTTGGTGAGAAGTTGCTTATTTCTGTATAACGCTCCTAGTTTTTTGTGGACTTTTTTATGGTCATGGATATGTGAATGTCAAATTGTAGTTTATTGTCTATTTCCACTCCTAGCAATTTGGCGTGTCCTGTTGGGTATATAGTGGTGTTGTCTTTTGCTGTGATGTTAAAGTGAGAGTTGTTTTGAGTATGTTTGGTGGGTTGGAAGATGAGTAGTATAGTTTTAGTTTTGTTTGGGTTGAGTATTAATTGGCCATTGGATAACCAAGTTTCAACAGAGGAAAAGGCTTCCTGTGTGACTTTTTGCAGTTTGGGTAGGGTCTGGGCTGAGCAGATGATGGTTGAGTCATCTGCGTATTGTATGAGTGTGCCATATTTCATGGCAGAGGCTTGATTACTGGTGCAAGGAGAGAAGAGTAGGGGTCCAAGGATGTATCCTTGGGGAACCCCTATAGGGACAGGTAGTTGGGGAGATATGTCATTCTGCCATACAATGGATTGTTGGTGGTCAGACAGGTAACTCTGAAATCAGCTGGTGACTGACTGAGAGAAGGATAGGTTATTGAGGACAGAGATGAGTTGTTTGTTTGTGTGGGACTATGTCAAATGCTTTAGATAGGTCTAGGAAAGTAGCAGAGGAGAGATAGCCACTGTTTTTATACTGAAGGATAGTGTTAGTAAAGGAGAGTAAGGCAGTGGTGGTGCTATGATTTGGTCGGAAAGCATGCTGAGTATTGGATAATGGAGGTTGTTAGTAAGGAGTTAGTTTGAGACCTGAGAGTGAATGCATCTCTCTATTATTTTGGAGAGTGGAGAGAGAATAGCTATGGGGTGGTAATTGGTTAGTTCTGTGGAGGGGCCACCTTTATGGTGGGGAATTATATGTGATACTTTCCATGGTGTGTGAACGTAACTTTATGACAGAGATTGGTTAATCAAGATGTGTGCTAGGTAGGACAGAACATCATCTGCGATTTGTAGGTATTCACTTGGGAGGTTGTCTGCTGCTAATTTGGTGGGATTAAGTTTAGTAAATAGTTTTTTTATGTTGGAGGTGGAAATAGGAGAGAAAGAGAAGACGGTGGGGAGATTACTAGTTGAAGGTGTGGATTGGAGGGGAGGGTGGTTGTGTTGTATAGCTAGTGATAGTATGGTTTGTGTGAAGTGTGTGTTGAATGAGGTAGCAATATTTTCGGAGGAGTGAGGGATGTTAGTAGGAGGGGTATTGACTTTACCTGGGTGGAGGATAGAGATTATGGAGGACCAGAATTGTTTGGGGTTGTGTTGGGAGGAGTCTAGGTCAGACTGGTAGTACTGGAATTTGTCCTGATTTATTAGCTTTTTGACTCTATAGCATATTTCTAGGAATTTCTGTCTAGTTGAGGGGGTTTTGGTTTTGAGGCTGTGCTCCCTGGCTTTATCCCTGTATTTCATATTGACTTAGTGATTGTCTGTAGCCATGGGGAGGGTTGTGCTTTGGTTCTGGAAAGTATTATGTGGGCGTGGTGATTAAGGAGGCTCAGGAAGGTAGTATTAAAAAATTCCACTGCGTCATCAAGACTGAGGTACTTCATAGGATGCCAGTTACATTCTTCGAGGGATGAGATGAATTTGAGTGGGTTACAGTTTATTTTTAGATGTAAATTATGGTAGATGACAGGTTTAGCTTGGTATAGGTGTTTTTTGAGTAGGAATGTTGTGGAGTGATCACTGAGGCTATCTGATAAGCTGCCTGTTATATATGACTGGGGGCTTTTACTGACTAGTACCCAGTCCAGGTTAGTGTGCTTGTTGGAATTTTTATTTATCCTGGTTGGTGACTGGACTATTTGGGTGAAGGCATGAAGGTTAAAGTGATGGGTTGGCTGGTTGCCAGAACAGGATTGCCAGTCAATATTGAAATCACCTAAAATTATAGTTTCTTGGGGGAGATGGTGGGTAGGCCAGCTGAGTTTTTCTAGTGGAGTGATGTTTTGGCCATGTGGGAAGTAGCATCCAATTATGTTGATGGTTTTGTTTTCATTTATTTTGAGGTTGGTATATATTATTTCTTCATTGCCTATTTGTGGAGCTGATGATTTTAAGGTCTGGATGTTTAGATGCTGTTTAAATATTATAGCTACAGCACCTCCTTTCTTGTTTAGCCGGTCTACTCTCAGTATGCCATAACCAGTAGGGAGGATTTGCTCACTGTTAATGTGAGGTTTTAGCCAGGTTTCTGTCAGGATGACTATATCTGGGGGAGTACAAGTCTATAGTGGCATGGAGTTCATGGACCTTGTTGGATATACTTCTAATATTTACGCTTAGTAAAAGGAAGTCGCTTGGCTTTCTACTGGCTGTGATTTGGGAGAAATTGTGGTTTCTAGTCTGATTACGAGCAGTGTCGTTGGAGATGGTAGGGCCAGTGTTGGGGTGGTTGTCTACACTTAGGGCTAGTTTTGATATGCATGAGGTTATTAGTTTTCTCAGTTTTGGAATGTGTTTGTTTATTAGGGAAATGTTATGATATGTGCTATGTGGGTAATAGGTATGGTGGGAGGGTTACTATGTTGAGTTGTAGGGATGGTTTTTGTTTGAGTAATTTAGCTGATAGAATATGTGGGGGGTGCATAGGGGATGGTTCTTGAGTTGGTGGGAGGGGAGCTGAGTGAGGGTGAGACAGGAGTGGTGGTGTGAGTAGTAGTACAGTGGTAGTGGTTGAGTGGGGGAATGATGGAGTTTTGGTAGTATGTAAGATGAGTGTGTGTGTGTGTGTGTGTGTGTGTGTGTGTGTGTGTGTGTGTGTGTGTGTGTGTGTGTGCATGCGTGCGGGTGGGGCTGCTTACAAGCCAAAGCAGAGTGCTCTCCAGGGGATAATGAATATTTGCTCAAAACGGTAGACACATACTCAAAGTTAACTTTAGCTGTTTGTGTTTGCAGACAGTTCAGACCCGGACTGCTCTTTTCTTATAACAATATATCTACCGGTTGGATAAAAGATAAAGGTGGTACCACAGCTGAATACTTAGAGTGGTGTTAGGTTGGCGAGACTCTGCTTCACATGGAGGGGCATCTTGTTACAGAGCATGGAGATTCTGTGAGACACATCTATCTCACCAACATGTCTTATTCATGTCACCCTTTGGGGGCATTCCAACTGTTGCATATGTCTGATCAGGTACATGTCAAAGGGGGCATTATACTCAATGATCGGTCTAATAAGGTCAAAAAATGGTGCAACTATGACTTCATTTGACCTGGATGCCATGCCCTAACTTATAAGTTGGGCAACACATAGGATGATTGTCTTACTGTTTTGGACACAGGTTGATCAAAGGCCATGTTATTATCTATATATGTTCCTAGATCCTTGGATACTGTGTCATCTGTTAGGGATTTCTTAGTCAAGGAGTACTTAGCCTGGGTAGCAGTTTAGCTAAAAAGCACTATATTGCACTTCTTGCCAATGAGTTATAGTACATGGTTTGAAACAAGTTATTTGTGGTAAACCCACTTGTAAGATGTTTGTGTCATGGGAGAATCTGTTATATGTCCCAATTATCCAGTCATCTGCAAACTCGCCTTTACCTCTCAGAAGTGTACTACAAATAGAAGTGATCTCAACATGGAGCCCTGAGGTACCTAGCTTGTGAATGGTCATTTAGTGGACGTGGTATCAACAATCGTGATTTCCTGAGTCCTGTCTGTGAGAAAGCTTGCAATCCAGTGAGATATGTAGCAGTTTATGGCCAAGTCATTGATTTTGTCAGCTTTACCTGAGTGGGATATTGTATTAAATGTCTTAGCCAGGTCCAGGTTGGTGTTACTGTGTGCACCGTTTCCCCCGCATGCATTGCCTTAGTGCATTTCAGAAAAAAGTACAAGTTAAGCAGACATAGCCTTCCCTTAACTAAGGCAAATCCAATTTGTGTCCAGTGTCTTTGAACATAACATTTCCCTGTGAATTCAGTCTATTGCTTTGCATATTAGACTACTCAGACTCATAGGCTTGTAGTTTCTGTGATCATTTCATCATTCACCTCATAACACTGCCTGCTGGTGAGACACTTGAGTATGTTTGCGATGTGCCACATGTTGGCAGTGTGCATACAGCTGATCGTGGCCCTGTTGTTCAGCCGGGCGAGTGGTTTATTTATTTTATTTTTATTTTTATTTTACATTTGTTGACCGGGCTAGTCTAACTGGATAAATGTCCATTTTCAGTAGAGGCCCGGGGAGAAAAGCTCCAAGCATCGGCAGTGGCAAAGCATACAATATATACCAATAGTAAAATGAGTTATAGTACATTGTTCAAAATGTAGGTAAGATAAACTTGTACAGAGTTCTTTAGTATGTTCAAGCCAAGATCAAATACAGAGAACAAACAAACAACATTTGAGAGAGAAAAAATATATGGAGATTCCCAAAATTATTATATTTTTTTTTTTTTAGGAAGGAATCTTTATTACAGGTAGGCAACATAGAACAGTGGAGTAGAGAAGTATTGGGAGAGCAAGAAGGGGAAATGGGATATCAGTCAGGGTTAGAGCAGGGACAAAGCCAGTGAGTTTTAAGATATTCGTTAAGATGTTTTTTAAAAAGCAGTGTGGAAGCAAGGGTAGAAAGTTCACTGTGTTGGTGAAAAGTGAGTCCCCAGCTTTGTTGTTGGATTTAATAGTGGAAACTAGAAGCTTATTAGCTGAGCGTAGTGTTGCAAGATTTTATAGTGGGTAATCAGATTAGTGAGGATTGGGGTATTATTAGGGTGGTAAAGGATCTTTTGGGTGATGAGAAGTTGTTGACAAAGTAGTTGGTTTTGCAGTTTTAACCATCCCAGTTGTTTGAGGTTCTGACAGTGGTGAGTTCTAAAAGGGGTGCCAGTGGCAAATCGGGCTATGTTATTGTAACTGGTTGAAAGTTTGGTAAGGTTGTTTTTAGAAAGATTGGTATATATTGCAGAAGCGTTGAACAGGGTAGAGATCAGGTGGGTCTGGGCAATAGTGGTTCTGGCTATTGGGGTAAGTAAGGGTTTGATTCTATAAAGGGTGCCTAGTTTTTTTGTTGACAGACTTTATAGTAGTATTAATATGGTCATCATAGCTAAGGTTGTTGTCAGTTGTTATTCCCAGGAGATGAGTTGTAGTGTCGGGATATGTTAGTTCCATTGTTAGAGGTTACTGTGAAGTGAAGTTGTGATGACTTCTGAGTTGGAGCAAACAGCAATAATTTTATTTTTGGGGGGTTCAGAAGGAGGCAGTGTTGCATGAACCAATTTTCAACAGTGTTAAATACTGTCTGGGTGAGGGTCTGGAGTGAGGTTATGGACTTGGCTGAACATATTAAAGTAGAGTCATCTGCATATTGTATGCAGGTGGCTTGAGGAATTCTTGCATGTAGATCATTAATAAACAGTGAAAAGAGAAGTGGGCCTAAACTAGAGCCTTGTGGTACTCCAATGTTCACAGGGAGGGGTGTAGAAAGAGTTTTATCCCAAAGCACTGTTTGCTGTCTGTTTTCTAAATAAGATTTAAACCAGCGTACTGCTTGTGGGTCAAGTGATTGGGCTTTTAGTGCATCAATAAGCATGTGACGGTCAACCATATCAAAGGCTTTTGAAAGGTCAATAAATAGCGCAGAGGAAAGAGAGTTATTGTTACGATTTTTGTTTATGCAGTCAGAAAAGGATAGCAGGGCAGTTGTTGTGCTATGGAATGGTCTAAAGCCATGCTGGCAGTTGGCAAGTAAATTATTATGGAGAAGGTGGTCAAGTAGTTGTCTGTGGATGCATTTTTCCATTATTTTAGCTATTGGAGAGAGTAAGGCGATTGGCTGAAAGTTGGAAAGCTCAGTAGATGTCCCACCTTTATGTAGAGGGATGATATGGGAGACTTTCCATATGGAAGAGATTTTGCTTTCTAAAATTGTTCTATTTATAATGATGGAGATGGGATAGGCAATGGCTTTAGCTGCAATTTTCAGGTATTCAGCTGGAAGGCAGTCAGCAGAAGGGGTGCATGGTTTGAGTTTTTGAAGGAGGTTGCAAATGAGGGATGTAGGTACAGGCTGTTTTTTTAGAACGGGAGGTTTTAAGAATATTAGGGGCTATGAACTATTTGTTTAATAATATAGATTAGAGCATGGTCACTGATATCATCTGGAAGGGTTCCTGGTTTATAAGTATCAAGATGGCTGTTTAGAAGGATCCAGTCTAGGGTGGTTTCCTTGCTGTTTGGTATATGGATTCTAGTAGGTGTGGTTATTATTTGTGAGAATCCGTAAAGATTTATGTGATTGATAGGATTAGGGGAGCTACAGGTTGCCCAGTCTATATTAAAGTCACCTAGCACAATGGTTTCCTGAGGTAGGTGGGTAGAGAGGCAATTAAGTATGTTTTCAAGAGTATTGATATTGTTTCCAGGGGTGAGATAGGAACAAATTAGATAGATAGATTTCAAGTTGTTGATTTGAAGTTTAGCAGTAAGGGTTTCTGCATTAGTATTTGAGGGCAGGAGCACATTGAAGGGTGAAACTTGGAGTTCTGATTTATACAAAATGGCTACAC
The DNA here is from genome assembly GCF_019279795.1 of Protopterus annectens. NCBI lineage: Eukaryota > Metazoa > Chordata > Ceratodontiformes > Protopteridae > Protopterus > Protopterus annectens. The sequence continues at coordinate 1,668,668,269 of NC_056744.1, read as the reverse complement.
CTCCACCCTTTTTGGTTTTGCGGTCACATCTCAGGATATTATATCCAGGAGGGGTAATTTCATGGTCCTGAGTTGAGGGCTTTAGCCATGTCTCTGTAATACAGAGAATATCGAATGCATGCACTTCTAAGAGTGCATGTAGGTGGGTAATTTTATTTTTAACACTACAGATGTTGAGGTGAGCTATCAAGAGGGAGTTAGATGGTCTTTTTGGGGTAATGGTAGCATGAGATTTAGGTTGCGTGGGTTACTGGGAACACCTGTATTGGGACCGGGGTTTGGATGAATATCACCATCTAATAGGGGGTGTTGTTGAGGATATTGTATTAATTTTAGGATTTTGTAGTAGTTGTATGGGGTTTTCCTGTCATGGAAGTAAGTAACATGGGTAGATCTATGGTACTTTGGAAGTATGTAGATAGAAGTGGAGGTTATATTAATGTGGTTGAGGGAGTGTATGTGAGAAACTGGTAGAGTTTGCTGGTAGGGGTGGTGGTGTTCAGGAAGAGAAAAGTGTTCAAAGAAGGTTAGTGTGTATGGCAGAGTAAGAGAAACTAGAATAGTAGTTAAGAATAGTAGGTTTGTGTGGATATACTTGTGTGTTAGGGCCATTAGGATGTGAAGGTAAGGCAGTAGAGTAGGTTGAGGGAAGGCATCTAGTATATGTTAAAATAGAGGTGGGAGAAGGAGAGAGTGCTGTAAGAGGTAGAGTAGGTTGAGGGAAGACGTGTACAATAAAATAAAATAGAGGTGGCTGAAGGAGAGAAGGCTGTATAATGTTAGCAATAGAGGATGAAGTAGAGTGGAGAGGTTAGGGCTTGGACTTAAATGTATAAACTGCTTAAAGAATTGAGGTTGGGGTGGGGTTGTTAAGTAAAAGTAGTCAGTGATAGGGTGATAAGGGGAGGGGGTGTGGCTGTAGAAGTATAAGGCTAACCACACTGGGGGTGGGTGGGAATTGAGGGTAGGTTAGGGGAGCGGAGAGAGCCAGCAGGGTAAACGGAGCGGGTAGAGACAGGTAATGGAGCAGCTAGAAGAGAAACAATCAGCAAAGCTGGTTACTGAAGGTAAGTTAGGTAAGTCTAAAGTGGGAAAGAGCAGAGATAAGTAAGGCATCTGTTAGAAAACAGGAGGGTGTAGCAAGTTAAAATAAAGGGTAAAATGTGAGGTTTAAAAGTAGTTCAAGGTCATTAGAAATATAGAGTAATAAAAGCAGAATAACAGATGGATAAGCAGGAGAATAAAGGATGGGATATGGGTGCCACCTACTGGACAAAGCTAGTATTACAGGCACTTCAGTAAGGGGGTTAGCTAGTGTCAGATTAGGGAAGGGGAAAAGTTAGTAAGAGGGGTTACTATAAGGTGGTGGAGGTGTTTTGGTTACAGGGTAGATACCTGTAACTACCACATGTTTGATTTCACCTGGGTGAACATCAATTTCAGACCTGGCATTTGTCCACATGTTGCCAGTCATGACAAAGTATGCAGGTTCCTTATGTTGCATCCTGATTTTTTCGGAATCCCTCTTGAGACACAGCAACACCGACAATGGAACCACAGATCTCAACACCTCCGAAATTTTTTAGCTGTTACTGGCATTTACCTTTTATCATGCATATCATTATTTAAGGAAATTCCAATTGCATTTAGTCTAAAGCCACAGACAATAACACATGCTGGGCCACAGTCTGCAGACACAGGCATCTTCTTGACTTGCTATCAGTTTCCTGCTGTGAAGTACTATTCAAAGACTGTTAATCTGCTGAGAAAGCATTTAGTACACAATGACATATGCAGCTTAGGGCAAAATGATAAATAGTCAAGAGGTGTTAGCTGTCCTTCAACCTCTGACTGTGCTGAATGCTTTGAAGTGAAGAAAAGCCAAATGATCCTCCTATTTCGTTATAGTTATCTGTCTCCAGTTGATTATTTACACATGAAAGACCTCTCTCACCTTCCTAACTGGCTTCCTGGTATTCAATCCTTTCAGAGTCACCTTAGCTGGATAGTTGTTCTTTGTTGTTCAGTAATTTCACAGTCATCTTGGCTTTATTGTTGTCTGTTTACAGTTGAGTATTTCCTAATGAAAGACCTTTCTCACCTTCCTAAATGTCTTCTTGGTATTCAGTCCTTTCTGATTCTGGTTCACTTGATAATTGTCTCTGTTTTAACTTTAACATAAATGCGATATTTCGCATATGAAAAGGCTTTCTCAGCATTGACTCATTTAGTAAGGGACCGTAAGAAGTGATGAAAATTAAACATTTCAAAATGTAAACAAGAACAAATACTAGAGTTTTTTATTTAACATGCACTAATGGTTAGGTGAATGTGTCATAAAATTAAAGGACAGATTTACACCTCAATGCATGTAATTTTTTTTTCTAGCAGAGCAACTCCTTCCTCATACAAACAGGTCTTTTTCATGATACTCTAGATCTTGGTGAAACACAGAGCATACAGATTGTGTGGTGAACAGAACCAAAGGAAAAAGATAGATTCAATTCAAATTTGAAATGGATGCTTGGCTATAGTACATGCTCAGTTCTGCAACTATCAACTGTATATATATATATATATATATATATATATATATATATATATATATATATATATATATATATATATATATTTTTTTTTTTTTAATTTATATATACATACATTTAAAGTTGATATAACTAGTGTATACACTCCGGTTACCATGCCACATTTCCGGTATATAAAACACATGAGGCCACAGTAAAACATGCCAACACATTTCCCACCTGTAATGTGACCTATAACAGTGTTAATTCAATAGAAAAACAAATCTGTTTGGTGGCACAAATATAAAAAATAAAAAGCATACACTAAGCGGGTTGCATAACCGTGCACACTCTTAAACTAATACTGTGTTGAAGCCCCTTTTGCCTTAATTATACCATTCAGGCTTCTTGGGTACACACCTGTCAAGTAGGGAGACTCACATTAACCAGAAATAAATGGCATTTGTCCTACTAGGATTTCCATGACATTTAGCGATCAATTCATTTAATTGACATTTGTGTCCTGGGTTGGTCTGACAGGACAAAGGCCTTTTTTCAACATTGACCAGACAACAAAAGCTCCAGTATTGCAAGGCATAGCAAAGACAATAGTTACAAGTACGAAATGAAATATAATGATAGAAAATATTAATTAAGCAATGAGCATAATAAATTCCCTTTGATTTTTATGTTTTAAGACATTCCGTAGAAACATTAGAAAAGTACAAGTCAGAGATATTTTCTTAGGTGACTATCCCAGAGAAGTGTCTATAATTAGCAAAGTGAGAGCAGATTAAAGCAGATTTAGGCAGTGACTGTGTAGACAGGAAAGGGCTATATAGCAAAATAGTATTTATCAAGAGTTATTGAGGTGAAAAAGTACCAAGATAAAAAAGTTTTTTTAGGTTCATAGGTGTGTACTAGGTTCATGGCCTTGGAGCCTTTACAAGCCTAGTCCATGGTATTACCCTGGCATCGTGCCACCTACCCTTACTTAACAATGCCTCTGTGCTCTGCTTGACATGTATGTAAAGTCTATTCCATAGCATGAGCAGTCTCGGGGTTATGAACCTGTCCCTCCTGCATGTTTTGTTGATTGTGGTAATGAGGATGAGGTATCTGGAGCATGTGGTGCAGAGGCATTGGCATTTATTTAAATGTATCATTTCCAACTGAGCTGTGTCATACATGGCTTGCTAAGTCAAGCAGAGATCACCTCTAAGTAGGCGATATGAACAGAGAATAGCTGGAGTTTTTTGAGTCTGTCCATAAAGGCCAAGTGTTTAAGTCATAGCATCCTCTTTGTGAGGTACTTTTGCGGCCTATCCAGTTGTTGCAGGTGTCTGTTGAGGTACATGCCAAATTGAGCATGGTTCTGACACCAGTCATTGGTCTCAGTGAGGCCTGTCTGTAAGATGTTGACATCACTTGGCGAGTTAATAATATCTACTAGTTTTGTCAGCCAGAGTCCCTTGCTCTTGTCCTGGACTTCAGAGAAGTAGATTCCTGCATGGGGAATGGTGTCAAAGGCCTTGGCCAGATGAAGGTAGGCTGTATGAGCCACCTTGCCTTCATCCACACCTCTAGTGACGAACTCAAAGAAGTCAACCGAGTTGAGCAGGCATGAGCTATTCTTCAGACCCCCATGTAGAATGACAGAGTCATATAATTTTCAGTTGAGGGCTCTTAGTGCATGCGTTAGGTGGTGTATTATAGCCCCTGACACACAGATGGCTGTTACCTTATCGTTATTCAACCGAGTGAATCGGATATCAGTGTGCCTCACTATTGAGTGACCTATGACTAGCATTGTTGTGCATGCTTTTGTGCCTTGGGGGCTTTGGTTGCATGGTATACTGTTTAGAGAGTAATGTGTCTCATGATTACTGTTGTGTTGTGGTGGTTGAGTATATTTCTGCCTTGTAGGGCATTGATTTCTGGATAGATATTGATTGAGAGCCTGTACGAAGGTGGGTGTGTGGTTTGTGTTTTTATGTGAAGGCAGTGATGGTGTGTGTTCTGGAGGGCTGTGTTCCCTGTGGTGTGCTGCAAGTGTTGACCTTCTGTTCTTGACCAGCTATTGTTCTTGTCTCGATAGTGTGTGGCTTACAATTTGGATATATAACTGCATCTCTTGCAAGTCTGAATGTCGGTATGGTAAGAGGCAATACTTTTTAGGTGTACATCAGGCAGTCACTACATTGCCTCGGATTGCCCAAGTTGACCCGGTTAATAAGAGAAAGCACTGGGAAGTGACCATGACATACATGTTTAGGAATCAAAGATATGGTACTGGTCTTCAAGACACCTCTTTGTTTGATTCCAAAAACAATTTGAAATGAATCCTTTTGCATCTTTGACTCTGAGGCAGTGGTTCGCCAACTCCTTATGCAAGTAAAGACTCAACCTGATGATAATATTTCCTTTGGTTGCTGTGGTAGAAAGGAAAGAGGTTTTACCTCCAGTGCCACCTGTAACCCCCCTGTACCACTTTTTACATCCCGATGTCTGCAACAATCTTCTGCCCAAGAGGGAAATTGAGAAATGATGATAGCAGAGTCCATTTAGTCTGCTGGGGCTCTTTCTTTCTTCCGAATAGACCCATTCATTATTTAACTCAGGTCATCTTTTTTGCACCTTGTTTGCTAGAGTATGGCTACCATGTGTATACATCTGTTCTCAAGCTAAGCAAGAATTGTTCCTTGCCAGTCCATTTGCAGCTATTGATCATAACTGGGTCTGAAAGAATATCATGTGTGTCAAATGTGCAGTTATGTATTCCTGAAAAGGTTTGTGCAAATTAGTCTATGTGTGATGCAAAAGAGCTTCAACAAGTAACCCCATATGGTGTACAGATTATAGTTAGCATGATACTGCAATAACTACTTATAGCTGTGTAAAATAATGGACCAATTATTACACAGTGAAAGTGTGACACTTGTCAAGTAGTACTTATGTTGTCTTGTGAACTTTTGCACACATCGATTAATGCAGTTACTAGTAATGCAGACATGACTGAATGAGTGGTAACAGAATTTTGTGCAATGATGGAGTTGGTATATATAAATTGTGGGTGTGGTTTTGCCACCCACATAGGAGGTTGTGGCTGGCTTCCCCCTGTAAAAAGTCTCAAAAAGTGAATTTGGTACGATGTTTTTGGAATACCTCATTTGCAGATGCAAATTGTTGGTGCTTTTGCTTACCTCCACCAGCGGTGGAAGCGAGTTTATTACAGGATGGGTGATGTCTAGCAGACAGTGGGTGATAGAAATAACCTAGAAAATTGTCAGATAGATGTAAGACTACTATCTCTGTAATAGGTCTCCAAATATCTCCATATTGCTTTGAAGCTCCAACACCACATAAATGTCTTTTAGATTCCAGTGCCACATCAGGCAACTACCAAGATTTATCTTTAACAGGTCATCATATTCTTTATACCAACTCCTCTATTGAAATTATGTGAAAACAATATTTCTGATTCCTGTATTGCAAATGTGTATATGTCCTGATGTACATGGCCCCCCAACACTATGTGTATACACATTAGCGTACACCCATACCTGCATGTATTAATGCGTGTGATGATAAGACATCTGCCAGTTTAACGTGACTGCAGAGTATCTTTTAGAACTATGCAGTAGGCATGCATGATCAGGATCCAATGTAAAAAGCTGTCTGCATACATATGGACTCATATCTCACTAACTTACTTGGAGAGACGAGACAGTGCTTTGGCTGTAGCAGACACCAGTGGTTTACAACTGGCCGTGGCTGATCTACTGTTGATAAACGGTTGCTTGCGGCATAACCTGAGTATTACTATTGTGGGATGCAGTGTGTAACTGCAGGCTTTGAATGAGGTTGTTTTTTGGGTTTCTGATTTTTCCTGTCACTGTTGTGACATCGGCTAATCATTTTCATGTGTAGGAATGTCTCATGTATTAACCGTAAGTGATCAGAGCACATGTCTGCACTGACAAAGCAGTGTGCCACTAAAGGTATGGCATAATTTGTCATGGACATACTTACAAAATGCATTGTAACAGTATTCATTTTAATTTCAGTGTGGGTACTGTGATGGAACCAGACGAATGCACAGTGCATCAAGGCTTGCAGATGGAAGGTCAGTATTATATACAGTGTGTGTTGTGGTTTCAGTTTTTTACTGCTGGGAGCCTAATGGTCACAGTAGTAGGTTGTTAATCCTTTCATCTGTGTTGGTCTAGGTATCCCTCAGAAACCACTCCAGGTGTGGATATGTGGCCATTCTTATGTGTACTGGTCATCAAAAAGAGCTATTGAAATAGGAGCACAAAATCTGTGGCAAAGTGAGTCCGAAATGATGGTGTCCTGGGTCATAAAAAGAGGCTTGCGCTGGGAAGGCCTGCTATGCCTGCTGTGGGAGAAATATGTCTGCAGTGAAGAACCAGATATTGTAATACTGCATCTGGGTGGAAATGACCTAACCACATGCCCTCTTGTTGATCTGAAAGGGGAAATCATGCACATTTTGTATAGACTGCTTACATGGTAGCCTAATATGCATATCGTATGGTCAGATATCATACAAAGGTTGGATTGGAAGGGTGCACGTAGCATTAAGGCCATTGAGAAAATATGAAGACTGTGCAATAGCTTTATGAGGGGACAGATGGAGCTGTGCAAAGGTCTGTGATTCACCATACATCCATAAATGGCCGGTTCCCAGAGTTATACCGTTATGACCACATTCACCTTAGTGACAGTGGACTTGATTTATTTATATGTCAGTTGAGAGACACTGTATCGTTTGCAATAACAAAGCTGCACAAGTGTCCATTATGTTAAATAAATGTGCTGGCAAAGCATTCAGGAACATGTGTGATTGTACTGATTAATGTAGTTGTTTGTCTATAGTGTCACAAGTCTTCAGTCCATCGGTCAGTACACAGCAATGTGACGTAGCCACAGCCTTCATAACATGTCTAATATAAAAAACACGTAATGTAGTCTTGGATCTCTCAGTTGTCATGACTAATGTGGGGCCAAGGAAAGCTGTGGTGCAATTTGAGGGTTAACTCCATGAAGTACTAATTTAGAACAGAAAAAATGATTTTATCTGCAGTACAAGCATGTCATTAAGTAACCTTCAGCTGAGTGGTGTTAGTGCTTCAAGGTCAAAATGTTAGTGTAACTATCTGAATTGTGCTGTGTGGTCACTACATGTATTCGCAAAATGTGAAGTCAAACAATAGACGCAGTCTACTTGTCTATGCCTTGACTTGCAGAGTACATAAAACTTTTGTCACATGTTGCATGACATGACCCATGTCATGGACTTCTGCACCAGCTTCAAATGAGGTACTCTTTAGCAGTGTTTTAAATTTGGAAATGCATGCATCTATGTTCTGCAACTGGATTGATGTCATGTTTTACTGGACAATGTTTTGCTTTCTGCATTTCACAGAAGTTTTTGACGTGATCGTGATGAATATGCAGGGTCCAGTCCCTTTCAGTTTTGAGCCTGAATACGCCCCAGGAGAACAAAGACCAAATCACCGCCAAGGTAGCAGTGAAAGCAGTGATGCTGAAGCACATGAAGAGAATACAGAGAGCATGAGTTGGTGCACTTGTCAAAAGTGTGTTCTAATGAACATTCCTCGTGAATGTTACTGCTGTGTATTCTCCCATCGAGCACATGGTAAAATTGCTCAGCTTGAATTCTCCGTCCAGCCCCTGTGCATCACTGATCACATCGACTTTGAAATGGTGTGCCTAACCCCTGTTGTACTCAAATGAGTTCTGCATGCAATGCACTACGTTAGAAGGTGATCACACAACATACGGTGAACCAATAGGTAAGGGATCAGTAAGGAATTTCCAAGAGGGTTGCTGTTACAACATGGAGATCCTCTCAGTAGAAATTGAAGTGGATGGTAGATCTTACCTTGCACAGCATGGACATTAGTTTTTCAACCACCACCATTTATGTGCAGTTTAACTGTTGTGACCAGACTAAAGCATGTTTAATTACTTTGTGGTTGACTTTTGTAGCCATAGTAGAGCATGATTACTTGCTTTCTGACTGCCATAGCAAAATGAGTAGTTTGTGCTGACACATTGGGAGTTGAATGCCGAAAGGTGTAAAATTGAAGACGCAGTAGAACTTTGTGAGCAGTAGATTATCCGTATTCATGAATCCTGTGCTATTAAACAGTTATATGTTGGCCAATGTTTGCAGCTGTTTCAACACACACATGTGTAATGCTACATATTCCTACCTAGGAATGGGAGAAAGTACTGGTTCATGATAATTGTGATTAATGCATGATGAGGTGTAAGTTGATAAACAATATGTCGTGATTTGACAGGTTGAACCGCATGGTGGCATACCGGGCATATGTGCTATGGATTTTTGAAAACCAGAGACTGGGACGTGGAAACAGAGTTGTCATTCTGGCATGTGTAGTCTCAGCATACGACATTTTCTTGCAGACGACAACGAATATGTTGGCTTCCTGCCTTTCAAAGGAATATGGGTATACCCTGAGTAACTGACATACATAGGTGTACAGGTACTGGAATTACAATTCAGTATCTGAAAAGGACAGCAGATGATCATGATTCTCTGCTGTAAGGATGTATAAAAGTGTAACGTGTCATGTCATGTTCTTTTGTATGGCAATAAAAGTTTTGATTCTTTTGAAATGGTTTGGTCTTATTCATATTTGAGGCAGACTGTGTCAATGACAGATGGACTGGAATGGTAAATATGGAATTGTCCCATATCCTTGTAAAAATTGATTATAGGTTCATAGGTTCATACTAGGCTATCTGCCCAAGGGCATTTATAAGCCTAGCCCATAGTTATGTGGCTTTCGCCACCCCTTTAGTTTGAATAAAAACTATGCCTATCATTTTTCTGTGCCTCTGTCAAGCAGTGACACTGAAGTAATCCCTGGGGTATATCTGCGATCTCCCATCCATTGGTCAAGATTCCTCTTGAACAAGGCCAGCGAGGTGCTCTGCCTCACATGTACCGGGATTTTGTTCCACAGCATAGGGAGTCTCTGGGTGATGAATCTGTCCCTCCAGCACGTTCTATTTATAACCGTGTCAAGGTTTAAGTCTCCGCCCTTGTGGTTCTGAGGGATCTAGATTTTTGAGGTGAAGCATATTCATCAAATCTGGGTTTGACATGGCCTTATATGTCAGGCACAGGTCACCTCTGAGCAAGCGGTATGAGACTAAATAGAGCTGGAGTTCTTTCAGTCGGGCAGCATAAGACATATTTTTGAGACCCTTTATCCTTTTGGTGAGGAACTTTTGGGGCCTTTCAAGCTGCAGCAGGTGTCTGGTCAGATACATTCAGAACGGGGCATTGTACTCAATCATAGGTCTAATGAGTGATGAGTACAGGGGACGATGACCTCCCTTGATCTAGATGTGAATCCCTTCATGATCAGGTGGGCGATATAGAAGGTTTTCCTAACTACTTTAGCAACATGAGTGTCAAACGAAAGGCTACTGTCAACTTGGGTCCCCAGATCCCTGACGACTTTTCTGTGCTCAGTGGATTGCCACCTATATGGTAGCTAGGGGTAACCTTGTTTTTCCCAAAGGGTATGACTATGCATTTTTGGCGTTTAACTTCAGGCCATGGCTCTGGCACCAGTTATCCGTTTCTGTGAGGCCCTTCTGGAGGATATCTGTGTCAGATGTGTTTCGACTATGGCCAGTTTGCAGTCATCTGCAAACTTTGTCAGCCATAACCCTCCTGTGTTTGCTTGTACTTCAGAAAAGTAGATGCCGAACAAGAGTGGACCCAGGACTGAGCCCTGTGGGACACCACTTGTGACAGGCTTTGAGTCTGACATGGCTCCAGCAACTCTGACCCTGTGGGTTCTGTCACTTAGCCAGTTTGCAACCCATCTTGTGATGTATGGGTTTACATTCAAGCTGATGAGTTTTTCGATGATACCTGAGTGGGGTATTGTGTCAAGGCCTTTGCCAGGTCGAGGTAGGCTGTATGGACTGCCTTTCCTCATCAATGGCCTTGGTGACTGTCTCAAAAGTCAACCAAGTTTAAGAGGCAGGATCTGCCTTTGACAAAGCCAAACTGGGTTGGATCCAAAGTCTGCAAGTTCCCTATGTCTTTATTTATGAGTTTCATTATGATCCTCTCCATGGCTTTGCAGATAAGGCTTGTCAAGCTAATGGGGCGGTAATTTCCAGGGTCTGTGGAGGCACCGCCTTTATGAAGTGGGACCACAGTCGCCAGGCGCCACTCCTTGCACGTATCCTGAGGTGAGGCTAAGATTAAACAGCTGTCCTAACTGTGGGTTTAATTCCTCGTTGAGTTCAGAAGCACACAGCCGGGGACACCATCCGGTCCCATGGATGCTGTGTTTTTTGCCTTAGTGAGGGCAGTTCTCACCTGGGCGTTGGAGATGTTTGGGGGGCTACAATCCTCTGGAATAGATATCTCTCCTTTGGGGAGGGGAGAAGTTTGCACTGAACCTGTCAGCCAGTATGTTAGCAATGTGTGTAGGTTCAGTAATTTTCACATCATTTCGAACTAATTCTGAGCATATCTGGGAGTTTCCTCCTAGGTTTCTAACATAGCTAAAGAAGGCCTTATGATTGTCTTTAGAGTCCTTGGCGTTTTTCCTCTCAAAATTTGCCTTGGATGATTTTATGAGAGCTCTTAGTTTTTTCTTATAATGATCAAAGGTGTCTTACCTTTCAAGGATTTTGCTCTATCTTGTAGTAGCTTCCTCCTTTTGTTGTAGAGCTTGTTTATGGCTGGGGTCCACCAGACTGGATGCTTGCCTTTGGTACAGAGAGTCTTAGTTTTGTTTGGGATTGCCTGATCCATGCAGTCCTGTAGGTGCTGGTAGAAGGCATTTGTAAGTGATTCAGCGGTTTGAGTAATGTTTACCACTGGCTCAGGGGCCTTAAAGGAGACCACACTAGTTTTAGAAGTGTGAAATCGGCTTTTGAGAAGTTTTTCACTGTGGTCTTTTTGTTTCAGGTGGGGCGGGATGAGGACCTCCAGCGAGATTAGTTTATGATCTGATCTCACCAGTGAGGGTATACTTCGGTGTTGAACATTTTGATCCCATGTTCGTGATGATGAGATCAAGTATGTTTTCTCCTCTTGTGGGGATGGTGACTAGTTGTTCCATGGCATTTGAGTTTATGAACTCCAGGAATCTTTGGGTTAGAGTGTTCAGGCTTGAGTAGTGTTCCCAGTCTATATTAGGCTAGTTGAAGTCACCTAGTATGATGGTGTTTGGAGATACATTTATCCTCCAATGTTTTCAGGAAGGCCATGTGAGGTTCCTGAGTTTGAGAGGGTGGCCTGTAACATGCTACAAATTGCAGAGCAGTCTTGCCTATGGTTAATTGCACCTGGATGGTCTCCGATGCATCGTCGTTGCCACCAACCTTGAGGTGTGGGTGTCCTTTATGAATATGGACACCCCTCCTTTTGGTGTTGTCCGGATTTTGGGGCGGAACGCATGATATGAGGTGAAACCTGTTAGTGCTGGGGTGCTCTCAGGAGCCTTGAACCAGGTTTCTGTCACAGCACAGACATCGATGTTCTCCATATTGAGAAGGGCCTCGAGTCGTGCATCTTGAGATTGAGACTTCTGGCATTGAGCAGCATTACCCTTAGTTTTTTTCCTTTTGGTGTTCTAGGGTGGTAGGTTTAGAATTTGAGCCTTGCCTAAAAAGGCACTATGGGGTGGCAAGAGCCTTTGCCAATATCCGAAGCCCAGGGGTGACAGGTGCAAGCTGTCCTCGAAGCAGCATGGCTTGTCCAGCATGTCATCCCAGGCAGACAGACATTTGATCCCCTTTGAATGACACCAGAATTTAAGCCAATTATTAAAGCTGATCATCTTATCACTGTATTGTGGCATCATTCTAGGTGAAGGTAGGATACTGCTCAAGGTCAGGGTCATACCTGCCTGGGCTACATAATCAGAGAGCTCCTCGATGTCCCTTTTCATGTAGTCCAAGGAGGTACGTCTCAGGTCGTTGACACCAGCGTGGACAATGACTGAGTCGTACTTGTACTTGCTGTTGAGAGACCTGAGTGCTTGCGTTATGTGGCGGATTCTAGCGCCCGACAGGCAGCTTACTGTGACCTTCTCCTTACTCAGTCTGGTGAGCGAGATGTCAGTGTGTCTGACTATGGAATCACCAATGACAAGTGTGTCTGGCATTTTGTTTGGCCTTAAGGGCTGTGACTGTTTGACACTCTGACTGTGTGGTCTATGTGTTGCATGTGTTGGGTCGTAAGGTGGTAGTTGTTTGGGTGTCTGCTTTGGTGGCCTCTGCTGTTTTGGTAAATTTTTGATCAGAGCCTCCGAGTATGTCTTTGTGTGAGTATGTGTATGATTTGATGTTGTGATGGTACCATGTGTGACTGGGTATGTATTGTGTGTGGTTACCTTCTCCTCCTGTCTGGTCTTGCCAGTCCTATGTTGAGAGAGCTCAGCCTCCAGTTTGGCCGTATAGTTGCATCTCTCACATGTATTTGTGTTTTGTGAGAGAAGGAGAGGATTGTCTCTGTACATGAGGCAATTGTAACATTGCCTCAATATTCCCAGGTTCACCAGTTGAGCTGGAGAGGACACTAGCAACTGATCCCTCGACATACTAGAAGTAGTAGATAAAGAGACTTTCAAAGGACTCCGGGGGAAGTGGGTTTTAGGCTGGTGGGGTACTATCTATAATAAGAGTGCTTTATCAAGGTGCAAGTACTGTAGGAGTAAGTGCTAGGCTTTACAGATAGAGAATAGTCTACTTGGGGATCAAGTAGAGATGAACTTTTCAGTTATAGGATATGCTGGTTAGATCAGCAGTACAGCTCGAGGAAGGTAGTTCTAAGGGAAAATTTGAAGAGTGGAATTTAGATGTCCCGAATAGTTTAACCGCCGCTGCTCTTGTGTGCAACAGTGGCAACTCCGCGCTAACGCGCGTTTAGCGTGTTTTATAGCAGGGGGCTGAAGGGAGCTAGGAATTGGCCCAAAACGACCAATGGACTACTAGTTTCTGGCTGAAACTTCACCAAATCGGACAAAAAGGACGCTCAGTGCTTCCCACTCCCACTGGTAAGCAAAGAAACTTCCCTCCTTCCTAATAAGGCAATGGATCAGTACAGGAACTAAAAACAAAGCCCAGGGATCAGCAACTCTGAAACTGGACTACTGTAGTTCAGTAAGGCGGGAAAACAAGAGATTTTTTTGTTTTATTACAGAGATAAGGAAAAAAACAGACAGTAAATGCTATAAATGCTGTAAATCGGCTAGCGCACTTTAGTGTGTAGCCTACAGAAACAATTTGCAACAATTAGTAACTTAAAGTGCAATAAACAGTGTAAAATACAGAAATCACTTAAAGTAGCAGTAAAACAGGCGAAATGCAGTCGCTAGCTTAATAACAGTGGGAAAGTCACAAAAATACTTATATCTGGTAGAAAGTCACTCTTTTAGCTCTCTGCTGCTTGGATCACTCTGCAGGCCACCACGAGGATCTGTGCTGAGTTGGTACAAGCTGGAAAACTCATGTTTAGCGTGTTTTATAGCAGGGCGCTGAAAGGAGCTAGGAATTGGCCCAAAACGACCAATGGACTACTAGTTTCTGGCTGAAACTTCGCCAATTCGGACAAAAAGGCTGCTCAGTGCTTCCCACTCCCACTGGTAAGCAAAGAAACTTCCCTCCTTCCTAATAAGGCAATGGATCAGTAACAGGAACTAAAAACAAACCCCAAGGATCAGTAACTCTGAAACTGGACTACTCTAGTTCAGTAAGGTGGGAAAACAAGAGATTTTTTTTTTTTTTTTTTTACAGAGACAAGGAAAAAAACAGACAGTAAATGCTATAAATGCTTTTAAGCAGCTAGCACACTTGAGTGTGTTAGCCTACACTTAAAATTAAGCAACAAATAACTTTTTAAGAGTGCAAAACAGTTAATCAACAGAAAAACAGTTTAAATAGAATGCAGAGCTGTATAAACAGGCTAAGATGCAGTCGCTAAGCAGTAAATATTCAAAAAGCCAGAAAAAAATACTTAAATCAGTTATAGCAAATACAGTTATAACAAATGCTCTGAAATATACTGTATATTTCCAATATGTTTGAGAAGGACAGTCAGAACACAAGAAGGTTCAGGCGAAAAAGAAAAAAAAAAGTTTTGTTTTACTTTTTGAAAAGGGAAAAAGGAATAGAAGGCCTTATCAAATGTTCTCTCTGTATTAAGAAGAATGAGCTAATGACACTAGACTGGGAGGTGTGTCACAGTAGGGGCGGGCAACTGCAAAGCCACCACGTATAAGAGCAAGACACCAACAGGGAGGGAGGGTGGGACAAAATAGCCTAAGAAAGCACTACAGAGTCAAATGACAGTTTTTAAACAGATAAGGATTTGTGAAGATTCTGAATAGACAAAGTGCTTTATATATATTAAATTATAAAAACAGTAATCTGTAAAAATAATCAAAAGATACTTATATTTTGTAGCTCAGTTGCGGTCAAACAACTTCTCCAGCCTGCACTGTGTGCAAAGACAGCATCTACAGCATGTATTGCATGCATACTTGCACAGGCAAGGTGAAGCTTTTGATAAACTTTTTTCAGTCAGTGCCACTGCATTCTTTTTGGGAGAAATGTGCACAGATCAAAATCAAGTTTCTGTTTCTATTTACAGCTAGTTATATGCTGCACTGTAGCACTGAAATATGTTTTGAATAAATTGTCTTTGATGCAGCAGATATGTACTGTATTACAGGAGATTTGTGTGAAACATTTCAATCAATAACTACCTGTTCTTTTCTTTTGTCTTTTTTTTTTTCAGGTCCATCACTATTCTCCACAAGGATTGGTCAGAATGCCGCAGTGCTTGGCCTATGGCTGCCAGACCAGAAGAGGTCGCATCTCCGAAGGCATGTCATTCCACAGATTTCCATGCAATGCACAACAGTGCACATTGTGGGTGCATCGATGTGGAACTGATGCTGGTGACATTTGAAAATTTGTTAAGGAGGAGATAGTGAGCAATCCCCCAAAGCATTACTTATGTTCACGTCATTTTGAAGAAGACATGTTTGAGCTGGAATATCGATTTGTATTGATGCCAGAAAACATGAAACCACGTAGACCTCGTCGCATTTTGAAGGTGACTGCACTTCCAACACTCTTTGACTTTGGTCACAATCGCATACGGAATACTTCAGTGCAACGTATCGATCGGAATATGTGACAAAAGGTATGTATTCTTTTATAGCTCCCTATTAAATGATGTCAGGACAGTAGTGCAATACTACCAATATTGGGAAATCAAGGTTATAACACATTAAGCAATAGGAGGGTTGTATATAGTCACTGTAATGGAGATGTCCCTTGAGAGTAACATAGTGAAGTTCATGTGCAATAACACATTATCTGTAGTCTAAATTTAGGTGGAGATACAGAGAAGGGTCTTAAGTATTGGATTGTATTTGTACTACATCAGTGGTGTGCACAAAGATTACTGTTGTACATGCACTTGCAAATGCATCGCCATCACTGGGTCAATTGAAGGTTACAATTTTGTACAAGAAGTTTTTTTTCATTTATTTTCCAGCTTGTGGAGGAACTTCCGTCAGAACCACAGCCCGTACAACAGCATTTAGAGGAGCCATCCAGAAGCAGTACTATGCAGGTAAATCAAATAGATTGCATCAGTCAAAAGTACACTTGAAAGTAGCCTATGCACTCCATTTTGCACATTGTGCAGAATGGTGTACAATTAAGGCTTTATTTACAACTCATAATTACATTTGTACTGAAATTATATTGTGTAATTTTAAGAGTAGATAACTGGAAAATATGTGAATAACTGCTGTGCATTAGACTAACAGTTGTACACCTCAGCGAGTATCAGTTACGCCACACACAGGCTTGGAAGTATGAGTAGTATAATGTTAGTAAACAGGGCATTTACAGGCCTCAGCGGGTATCAGTTACGCCACACACAGGCTTGGAAGTATGAGTAGTATAATGTTAGCAAACAGGGCATTTACAGGCCTCAGAGAGTATCAGTTACACCACACACAGGCTTGGAAGTATGAGTAGTATAATGTTAGTAAGGTGGGCATTTACAGGCCTCAGCGAGTATCAGTTACGCCACACACAGGCTTGGAAGTATGAGTAGTATAATGTTAGTAAGGTGGGCATTTACAGGCCTCAGCAGGTATCAGTTACGTCACACACAGGCTTGGAAGTATGAGTAGTATAATGTTAGTAAGGTGGGCCTTTACAGGATGGATGTTGTTATGACACAAACCGTGAAAGCACTGTTAAAGCAGAACCAAATCCAAAGTTACGGGCTAAGAGTCCTGTCACTAACATTTGCCTGTAATGTGCTTTTTCCAGTAGAGATAATTGAAACAGGAGGGTCCGTAGGACTGGGGTGGTGTGAAGAGCTCATGCAAATAATGTGTATTTGAAAGTTGAAGTTACATCAACCTGGGTGCAAATTCCCACTACTTTGGAAAAATATTCTGTATGGTCCCATGGTGAGAAGAGGGCACTTGACTAGTGGGCAGTGACACATTCATCAAAAGTCAAGGGTGTGTATACATAACTGGATAGAGATGCATGCATCAATGTCTAACTCTTATTTCTTCTCATTTTGGATTAATAGCAGAACACATCGGTTGTGGAGCTGGAAGATTGTCGTGAGGGCACACGGATGGACGATAGTGAGCAGAATACCAGTGTGTACACAGACTCGGGCATTCATCCTACTTATGTAAATAACATGTACTACTCAGTCCATCAGTTAAATAGCAGATGATGTCAGTGTACAGTGATTCTTTGTGTTGTGATTCAATAATAACCACAGTCAGTGGATGGATTTACAGTCAACTTTTGGATTATACCCCTTGGCAGCTGGAGCCATCATTGTAGCACCTTGTTGATGGTCAGCTTGTCCAGGAAGTCACAACGCACAGAATGCCAAAATGTGGAATGGAATTGTTAGGGAAGAGTGTGAAGCATAGGTACATGTGTCCGATGTATTTACAATACCAATTTTAAACGTGTATTTGTTCTGCAATTGTTTCGCTGGTAGGACACAATGTCAATTAGAGGACATGGCAGACTAGTGTAAGGAAGGCTAAGCAGATATTGTAAGTCAGATGCGATATGCAAACAAAAGTGCAGGTGTTTGAATGACTTAGTTTGAAAGACCGTCAATACAGACATGTAATATGAGGCTCAGTTTCTGTGTTTTATTTGTAATTGGCTACCATAGCATAAGCATTAAAACCATGAAGGCCCCTCAAATTATTGTCACAACAGATCAGTTCTTAACATTGATTGTCATGATTCATGAGCCATTGAGACATGACATGAGACACTGACCTGTGTCATTGAAATGCTTCTTTTTTGGTCATGAAAATGCTGCAAGGCTTTTTATGGGCATCGACCTTACTGTGTATGCTAATTGTAATGTATGACAATCAGTTTTGAGAAGTACTGCTAAGGATGACTATACTTTGGATTTTAAACAGGTGGAGATGGAACTTGTACCAGTTTGCCCAGAAGTTATTGTGGACAGCAATGAGGTAATGACTAGCAGATTGAGACAAACCGGTAAGTTGGCGAACAAGTCCTGCCAGACCCAAAATATGGCTACTGCAGTAAGTGTTGGAATACAGGCAAAGATACCAGAAACTAGTAGTATCACATCTAAGGTTAAGTTTAGCAAAAGCCATGATGTTGCTATTCAATTCCCCGAAATAATAGTGCAACCATTTATAGAGCACAACTACAGTAAGGTGTCAAAATACACAAAGAACTTAAACGATGTGCATCCAAGCACAGAAGAGGACGTAGGTCATAATAATTCTTTAGAGAGTGCTAGTGATCATCACTCATTGGTACACTCTGGCATTGAACCAGTGCAGGTCCAAGAACAAAATGATGAGGGTAGCATGTATAGTGACAACAGTAGTGATGATTGTATGTCTGAAGGAAGTAGAGGAAATGAGAGTAACGAGAATGAGGAAGACCCAGACTGGGGCGAATCCTCAATAAGTATGTCAGGAAATGAGAGTAACAAGAATGAGGAAGACCCAGACTGGGGAGAATCCTCAATAAGTATGTCAGGTAATGAGAGTAACGAGAATGAGGAAGACCCAGACTGGGGAGAATCCTCAATATGTATGTCAGGTAATGAGAGTAATGAGAATGAGGAAGACACAGACTGGGGCAAATCCTCAATAAGTATGTCAGGAAATGAGAGTAACGAGAATGGGGAAGACCCAGACTGGGGCGAATCCTCAATAAGTATGTCAGGAAATGAGAGTAACGAGAATGAGGAAGACCCAGACTGGGGTGAATCCTCAATAAGTATGTCAGGAAATGAGAGTAACGAGAATGAGGAAGACCCAGACTGGGGCGAATCCTCAATAAGTATGTCAGGAAATGAGAGTAACGAGAATGAGGAAGACCCAGACTGGGGAGAATCCTCAATAAGTATGTCAGGAAATGAGAGTAACGAGAATGAGGAAGACCCAGACTGGGGAGAATCCTCAATATGTATGTCAGGAAATGAGAGTAACGAGAATGAGGAAGACCCAGACTGGGGTGAATCCTCAATATGTATGTCAGGAAATGAGAGTAACGAGAATGAGGAAGACCCAGACTGGGGCGAATCCTCAATATGTATGTCAGGAAATGAGAATAACGAGAATGAGGAAGACCCAGACTGGGGCGAATCCTCAATAAGCATGTCTCAGTCTAATGTGGATGATTCATTCCTGGAGTTGTCAGAGGAAGAAGTAGTTGTTGGACAAAAACAATTCATTGTTTTTGAAACATGCCTCGATAAGTTGTTGTTGAAACTTACACGTCCGATGTGCAGGGTACCAGCTTGTGAAATTGAGAAGAAGACCATACTTGGAACTTTTGTTTGTGTGAAAGTGTCCTGTTTTAATGGACATGAAATTCTAAGTTGGGAAAGCCAACCACTGCTCGGTCGAATGCCTGCAGGCAACCTAATGAATGCTGCAGCAGTACTGTTCAGTGGTAGTACTTACGCACATATATCAAGGTTTTGTGCTTACCTAGGTGTAGAATTCATTGGAAAGATGACATACTATGACATAGACAGTAAATATATTTTCCTAGTTGTGCAATTCCATTGGCATGAGCATCAGAAGAACCTGTTGAAGGACCTTGAAGGGAGATTGATAAAGATAGGTGGAGGTGGACACTGTGACAGTCCAGGATTTTCAGCTAAGTACTGTACCTACAGTATGATGGATTTAGACACAGGATGCATAGTAGATTTTGCAGTGGAGCAGTTCGGTGAAGGGATGTCATCAGTGGGACTTGAGAAGATCAGTTTAGAAAGGTGCATGAGAAATTTAATTAGTAAGAGTGTGAGTATCGGAGTAGTGGCAACAGATAGGCATTGAGGTATAGCATCATTAATGCGTTCTGAATTTGTTCAGATAGAACATCAGTTTGACATTTGGCACATGTGCAAAAGCATTCATAAAAAAACTATACTGGCTGCCAAACAGAAAGGACAAGAGGATTTACTTGCATGGTGTCACAGTATTTGTAATAATTTGTGGTGGTGTACAGCAACATGTGACAGTGATCCAGTATTACTTATGGAGAAAGGGTTGTCCCTGTCATATCATGTGATTGACCAACATAGCTGGGGGTGTGCTACCAAATATGTGAAATGCCCACATGAAGTAACAGTCCCTCATGGGACTGATAAAAAATAGCTAGAGGAAGGAAGGTAGTGCCACAGTGCCCTGCAGAAGATTGTAAATAACACATTGTTGCTAAAAGATCTGAAGCAGACTACAAAGTTTTGTCATACTGGCAATCTGGAGGTATTCCATGCATTGCTGTGTCGTTACTGTCCAAAGTTAGAGCACTTTAGCTATGGAGGGATGAAAGCAAGAACAATGTTAGCTATGTTGGACCACAATGTAAATCAAAATAGGGAGCATTTAGTAATTAGATGCCCCTCTAGTCGCTCTGGGCCAGTTGGTAAAAAGAGATACAGAATAGTGTATCCCAAGGCGAAGCAGGAGTGGATAGCAAAGCCTATATTTGATGGTAGGAAGCATGACTACATCTATGACCTCATGATGAACATAGTGTCTGCCAAGACAGGTAGTCTGAGTGTGGAGCCAATGGAAGTACCAGCACTACCCTGAAATATAGCTCGATCTGAGCGACCAGAGAAAAATACTGTGATTGCACAGTTTCAGTCCCGTTTCGGCAGTAAGTAGTCAAGTACACATAAAAAATGTATAGTTCAGACTACTTGCCAAGCTGAGTCCAGTATAAATTATAGAGAAGTTGCTGTCATGTGTGTATGTCAAAGGAGCTGAAATTGTAAGCAGTGCAATTGTTTTATAGTACGAGAGATAGTGACTGATAGTCTGTGAGACTTTGACAGCAGCAACCAATCTGACTACTGTCAGTTCTGAAAAAAATGCAGGTAGAAACATTAATAGTGAACATTTGACCAATGGTACAGTCCCTAAAGCTTCATATTTCTTTTGAAAGTGAGACAATCATGTTTAATCAGTTACAGAAGCTGATGTTAACTAATTCATGAAAGTGTAATGTAGCTGTTGGATAGAATGGGCCATTCCATATCTGTCACATGCAGAAAATGTTAGGCAGTGCAATGTTTAAATATTATGCGAGAAACAGTGCCAGTCTGTGAGACATAGACCGCAGCGACCTGTCTGAATAGCATCATGAAGTACATTAAAATGCATGTAAAAACATTACTAGTGAAAATTTGAGAAAAGGTCGAGTCCCTCAAAGTTTATATGTCCTTTGAAAGTGAGACAGTCATGTTTAAGCAGTTACAGAAGCTGATAACTTATTTATGAAAGTTTAATGAAGCTGTTGGATGTGATGGGGCATTCAATTTGTATGATGTGAACTGTAGCAGCTGAAGTTAGTCTTGGTTTCCATCTAGTTTTGCATGTATTTAGGGTGATTGCTTGTATCACTTTGACCATGGTTATTGTGGTTGACAGTATAGGGAGTGGTCTCAGCTAATATGCAAAGGTGTGACATTTGGGGTACATGTCATTGTGTAGTAGCTGAAAATGAATTGTCTGAGTGGGTAGTAATAAATAAAGAGCAACAGTTGAACAATGTAAAGTGTGTGTATGTATATAATGATGTAATTATTTCCTATGGTTCTCTCTCGTGTGCGAGTGCTGGTGCTTGAGAAAAACTGAGCTGAAAGTTGTGTAATCCATTTCCCGGTAATGCAAAGTAACTGTGCTGGACACTGCTGGAGACTAATGTCCAACTGACAATGGAATTCGTATTTGACATGGATGTCAGAATTACCTCAGTGATAGCAAAGGTGGGTATGACGAGATATTCTACAGTATGCAAGAAGTAAGCATTAAGTCATACATACTTGTTTATATCTATAACCTAACAGTATGTGTTATTGATGTTAATTACAGGTGATGTGAATATATAGATGTCAACTGAAGAAATATAACCTGAATGAAGTGAAGGTACTGGCAGAGTAGGCATGGTAAATATTTCAACAAAGGATATCTTACAGCCAAGGTCAGTATGATGAAGTTAATATTGATAGGTCTTGAAGCACCATTGACAGCTCATAAGCAAGTTTGAAAGGTAAACAATAGTGTACTGGTTGCTGAAAGGAAATGTCTTGATAGTGTATTATACATTTTTTGTTTCTTGATGGCGAAAGAAGTAGCCTTAAGTAAGAGTGCCATTGGTTCTAGGTTGCCGTATTACACGTGTTTATAGTGCAAAGATAAAATGTATAGAGGTAACATCAGTCAGGAATACCAGCTAGAACAGGTATCAGCTCACTACACATTGCTGGACAGGAACACTGCAGAGGCATGCTGTACCTAGGATGATAGACATTGAGACTGTGACCCATGACAGGTATGGTTGTTGAAACTGTGCCTGTTCCATGATGCACTTGCAAGGGAGATGGATTCAGAGGGTTCAGTGGCAGTCAGCTGATTACGTTTTGTGATGTAATAGAAACACTTAGTTGCAATGGTCATTGTCTGGTAACTTGACGTGAGGGGTGGTGTGACAGTCACTTATATTGGGTATTGTAAGGGAAGGGGAGCGCAATGGTTATGTTCTGCTGACAAAGTTGTGGTGGTGTGAGACTATTAAGAATGTCTGATGTGCTAAGTGAAGGGAAACACACTATTGGGTGGATGCACTGCTAGTAACATAAATGAGAAACAGTGGGTGGTCAATGCTACTAATTACTGGACGTGCTGTAGATGAATTACTATGTCTTATAGTAAACATTCATGCACAAAGTTAATGTCATTGGAAGGCTTGTAAACAGAATTTGGCACATTAAATGCAGGCACATCCATAGGATATGTAGAGTGCTGTTCAAGCATGGTAGAATTATTAGTTTTATATGTGTGCAGGACAATGTCATATATGTAGTTGCATAATTATTTTTTTCAAAAGACTTTACTCTTAAAGAGTATGTTAGTTGCAGTAGGCACTGAATTTCATAAGGCCATGGACAGAGGTAAGGAAAATAATACGACTCTGCCAACCCGCTGTGTATGTATGAAGTATGTGCTGTAACGTAAAAAAACATTGAGCAGGTGTAACTAGCAGGAACCAATTCCAACCGCTGTGTATGTATGAAGTATGTGCTGTAACGCAAAAAAACACTGAGCATATGTAACTAGCAGCAACCAATTCCAACCGCTGTGTATGTATGAAGTATGTGCTATAACACAAAAAAACACTGAGCATATGTAACTAGCAGAAACCAATTCCAACCGCTGTGTATGTATGAAGTATGTGCTATAACACAAAAAAACACTGAGGATATCTTACAGCCAAGGTCAGTATGATGAAGTTAATATTGAGCAACCAATTCCAACTGCTGTGTATGTATGAAGTATGTGCTATAACACAAAAAAACACTGAGCATATGTAAATAGCAGCAACCAATTCCAATCGCTGTGTATGTATGAAGTATGTGCTGTAACGCAAAACAACAATGAGCAGGTGTAACTAGCAGGAACCAATTCCAAACCCGCTGTGTATGTATGAAGTATGTGCTGTAACGCAAAAAAACACTGAGCATATGTAACTAGCAGCAACCAAATCCAACCGCTGTGTATGTATGAAGTATGTGCTGTAACGCAAAAAAAAATGAGCATATGTAACTAGCAGCAACCAATTCCAACCGCTGTGTATGTATGAAGTATGTGCTGTAACGCAAAAAAACAATGAGCATATGTAACTAGCAGCAACCAAATCCAACCGCTGTGTATGTATGAAGTATGTGCTGTAATTCAAAAAAACACTGAGCATATGTAATTAGCAGTAACCAGTTCCAACCACTGTGTATGTATGAAGTATGTGCTGTAACGCAAAAAAACACTGAGCATATGTAACTAGCAGTAACCAATTCCAAACCCGCTGTGTATGTATGAAGTATGTGCTGTAACGCAAAAAAACACTGAGCATATGTAACTAGCAGCAACCAATTCCAACCGCTGTGTATGTATGAAGTATGTGCTGTAACGCAAAAAAACACTGAGCATATGTAACTAGCAGTGACCAATTCCAAACCCGCTGTGTATGTATGAAGTATGTGCTGTAACGCAATAAACACTGAGCATATGTAACTAGCAGTGACCAATTCCAAACCCGCTGTGTATGTATGAAGTATGTGCTGTAACGCAAAAAAACACTGAGCATATGTAACTAGCAGCAACCAATTCCAACCGCTGTGTATGTATGAAGTATGTGCTGTAACGCAAAAAAACACTGAGCATACGTAACTAGCAGTAACCAGTTCCAACCACTGTGTATGTATGAAGTATGTGCTGTAACGCAACAAAACTCTGAGCATATGTAACTAGCAGCAAGCAAATCCAACCGCTGTGTATGTATGAAGTATGTGCTGTAGCACAAAAAAACACTGAGCATATGTAACTAGCAGCAACCAAATCCAACCGCTGTGTATGTATGAAGTATGTGCTGCAACGCAAAAAAACACTGAGCATATGTAACTAGCAGTAACCAATTCCAACCGCTGTGTATGTATGAAGTATGTGCTGTAACGCAAAAAAACACTGAGCATATGTAACTAGCAGTAACCAGTTCCAACCACTGTGTATGTATGAAGTATGTGCTGTAGCGCAAAAAAACACTGAGCATATGTAACTAGCAGCAAGCAAATCCAACCGCTGTGTATGTATGAAGTATGTGCTGTAACGCAAAAAAACACTGAGCATGTGTAACTAGCAGCAACCAAATCCAACCACTGTGTATGTATGAAGTATGTGCTGTAACGGAAAAAACACTGAGCATGTGTAACTAGCAGCAACCAAATCCAACCACTGTGTATGTATGAAGTATGTGCTGTAACGCAAAAAAACACTGAGCATATGTAACTAGCAGCAAGCAAATCCAACCGCGCTGTGTATGTTTGAAGTATGTGCTGTAACGCAACAAAACACTGAGCATATGTAACTAGCAGCAAGCAAATCCAACCGCTGTGTATGTATGAAGTATGTGCTGTAATGCAAAAAAACAATGAGCATATGTAACTAGCAGCAACCAATTCCAACCGCTGTGTATGCATGAAGTATGTGCTGTAACGCAAAAAAACACTGAGCATGTGTAACTAGCAGCAACCAAATCCAACCACTGTGTATGTATGAAGTATTTGCTGTAACGCAACAAAACACTGAGCATATGTAACTAGCAGCAAGCAAATCCAACCACTGTGTATGTATGAAGTATGTGCTGTAGCGCAAAAAAACATTGAGCATATGTAACTAGCAGCAACCAAATCCAACTGCTGTGTATGTATGAAGTATGTGCTGTAACGCAAAAAAAACTGAACATGTGTAACTAGCAGCAACCAAATCCAACCACTGTGTATGTATGAAGTATGTGTTGTAACACAACAAAACACTGAGCATATGTAACTAGCAGCAAGCAAATCTAACCGCTGTGTATGTATGAAGTATGTACTGTAATGCAAACAAACAATGAGCATATGTAACTAGCAGCAACCAATTCCAACCACTGTGTATGCATGAAGTATGTGCTGTAACGCAAAAAAACACTGAGCATGTGTAACTAGCAGCAAGCAAATCCAACCGCTGTGTATGTATGAAGTATGTGCTGTAGCGCAAAAAAACACTGAGCATATGTAACTAGCAGCAACCAAATCCAACCGCTGTGTATGTATGAAGTATGTGCTGTAACGCAAAAAAACACTGAGCATATGTAACTAGCAGCAAGCAAATCCAACTGCTGTGTATGTATGAAGTATGTGCTGTAACGCAACAAAACACTGAGCATATGTAACTAGCAGCAAGCAAATCCAACCGCTGTGTATGTATGAAGTATGTGCTGTAACGCAAAAAAACACTGAGTATATTTAACTAGCAGCAAGCAAATCCAACCGCTGTGTATGTATGAAGTATGTGCTGTAGCGCAAAAAAACACTGAGCATATGTAACTAGCAGCAACCAAATCCAACCGCTGTGTATTTATGAAGTATGTGCTGTAACGCAAAAAAACACTGAGCATATGTAACTAGCAGCAAGCAAATCCAACCGCTGTGTATGCATGAAGTATGTGCTGTAACGCAAAAAAACACTGAGCATATGTAACTAGCAGGAACCAATTCCAAACCCGGTGTGTATGTATGAAGTATGTGCTGTAACGCAAAAAAACATTGAGCATATGTAACTAGCAGCAACCAAATCCAACCGCTGTGTATGTATGAAGTATGTGCTGTAACGCAAAAAAACACTGAGCATATGTAACTAGCAGCAACCAAATCCAACCGCTGTGTATGTATGAAGTATGTGCTGTAACACAAAAAAAACACTGAGCATATGTAACTAGCAGCAAGCAAATCCAACCGCTGTGTATGTATGAAGTATGTGCTATAACGCAAAAAAACACTGAGCATATGTAACTAGCAGCAACCAAATCCAACCACTGTGTATGTATGAAGTATGTGCTGTAACGCAATAAACACTGAGCATATGTAACTAGCAGCAAGGAAATCCAACCACTGTATATGTATGAAGTATGTGCTGTAACGCAAAAAAACACCAAGCATATGTAACTAGTGGCAAGCAAATCCAACCGCTGTGTATGTATGAAGTATGTGCTGTAACGCAAAAAAACACTGAGTATATTTAACTAGCAGCAAGCAAATCCAACCGCTGTGTATGTATGAAGTATGTGCTGTAGCGCAAAAAACACTGAGCATATGTAACTAGCAGCAACCAAATCCAACTGCTGTGTATGTATGAAGTATGTGCTGTAACGCAAAAAAACACTGAGCATATGTAACTAGCAGCAAGCAAATCCAACCGCTGTGTATGCATGAAGTATGTGCTGTAACGCAAAAAAACACTGAGCATATGTAACTAGCAGGAACCAATTCCAAACCCGCTGTGTATGTATGAAGTATGTGCTGTAACGCAAAAAAACATTGAGCATATGTAACTAGCAGCAACCACATCCAACCGCTGTGTATGTATGAAGTATGTGCTGTAACGCAAAAAAACACTGAGCATATGTAACTAGCAGCAACCACATCCAACCGCTGTGTATGTATGAAGTATGTGCTGTAACACAAAAAAAACACTGAGCATATGTAACTAGCAGCAAGCAAATCCAACCACTGTGTATGTATGAAGTATGTGCTGTAACGCAAAAAAAACACTGAGCATATGTAACTAGCAGCAACCAAATCCAATCGCTGTGTATGTATGAAGTATGTGCTGTAACGCAATAAACACTGAGCATATGTAACTAGCAGCAAGCAAATCCAACCACTGTATATGTATGAAGTATGTGCTGTAACGCAAAAAAACACTGAGCATATGTAACTAGCAGCAAGCAAATCCAACCACTGTGTATGTATGAAGTATGCGCTGTAACGCAAAAAAAACACTGAGCATATGTAACTAGCAGCAAGTAAATTCGACCTGTGTATGTATGAAGTATGTGCTGTAACGCAAAAAAACACTGAGCATATGTAACTAGTAGCAAGCAAATC
Organism: Protopterus annectens; assembly: GCF_019279795.1. Taxonomy (NCBI): domain Eukaryota; kingdom Metazoa; phylum Chordata; order Ceratodontiformes; family Protopteridae; genus Protopterus; species Protopterus annectens. The sequence goes on along the minus strand of NC_056744.1, from coordinate 1,668,640,630 downwards.
CAACCGCTGTGTATGTATGAAGTATGTGCTGTAACGCAAAAAAACACTGAGCATATGTAACTAGCAGCAAGCAAATCCAACCACTGTGTATGTATGAAGTATGTGCTGTAACTCAAAAAAACACTGAGCATGTGTAACTAGCAGCAACCAAATCCAACCGCTGTGTATGTATGACGTATGTGCTGTAACGCAAAAAAACATTGAGCATGTGTAACTAGCAGCAACCAAATCCAACCACTGTGTATGTATGAAGTATGTGCTGTAACGCAAAAAAACATTGAGCATGTGTAACTAGCAGCAACCAAATCCAACCGCTGTGTTTGTATGAAGTATGTGCTGTAACACAAAAAAACATTGAGCATATGTAACTATCAGCAACCAAATCCAACCACTGTGTATGTATGAAGTATGTGCTGTAACGCAATAAAACACTGAGCATATGTAACTATCAGCAACCAAATCCAACCGCTGTGTATGTATGAAGTATGTGCTGTAACACAAAAAACACTGAGCATATGTAACTAGCAGCAACCAAATCCAGCTGCGGTGTATGTATGAAGTATGTGCTGTAACGCAAAAAAACACTGAGCATATGTAACTAGCAGCAAGCAAATCCAACCGCTGTGTATGTATGAAGTATGTGCTGTAACGCAAAAAACATTGAGCATATGTAACTAGCAGGAACCAATTCCAAACCCGCTGTGTATGTATGAAGTATGTGCTGTAACTCAAACAAAATTGAGCATATGCAACTAGCAATAATCAATTCCAAACCCGCTGTGTATGTATGAAGTATGTGCTGTAACGCAAAAAAAATTGAGCGTATGCAACTAGCAGTGACCAATTCCAAACCCGCTGTGTATGTATGAAGTATGTGCTGTAACGGAAAAAAAAATTGAGCATATGTAACTAGCACTAACCAATTTACATAGACACTTTTGGACAATGTTTGAAAAGCCAGTTAAGACATGGGCCTGATTAGCAAGTGTGTGGTGACATGACACAGGCATCACAATGTTCAAAATCCTGTGTTGCAGTTATGCCCTCCGAACAGTGTTTATAGTCCAAGCCGTTGTGTAGTGTGATCCTTGTCACCTGTGCAGATGATGATGGCTGTTAACCTTAACACATTGTAACTTGTGTGACCATGTACTAAAGTCTGATGCACAGTGTGAGACAGCGTTAGATGATGCAGCTGTCACAAAGCTGATGGCAAAGGGGTTTGTGTGATGGGATACATGTATTTTAGGTATTGTTACGTAATATGGATTGACGGCAGACATTTACACAAAGAGGAGGGTGTTGTGAAATGTGGGTTTTGATCTCTGGTGGTAATATTTAGAGTTTGGAGTAAGATGTGCAATATTCCAAAAGGCCGCACAGCACGGCCTGGTACAGTGACATAATAAGGTAGAAATGAAAATTATGTAGGCAAAATTGTCATTCTGTACTCATGACACTGACAGTATCATTCCAATCCTGTGTACTTACTGCCATACTTGACAATTTAGTTAGTACAACTGCAAATTGGATGCTGCAAACGTTAATTTACTAAAGGTTGTAAACCCTCCTCAGTGGTGTTTCGTGCAAACTGCACACTGTTGTTCTTTTAAAGAGACGAAAGCAAACTTTGTCACGTGAAAAATAAGAACTGTATTTGGCTGAGTAGTGTTAGCTGCCAATTAACAGCCCAATATATGACCAGTTTAGCAGTAAGACTGGAAATGTGCACAAAGACATGGAGTGCCTCAAAGCAAATTTACTAATCTGGTTAAAGGAACAGAGGATTACTAAATAGTTTCAGCTGAATTATAGAGCATATTAAGCTCCAAAAATGCATCAGTTATTTGCATTATGCCAGTAATACTTAACTTGCACTAAATATTCAGTCCCCTCCCCCACCAGCTGTAAAATAAATAAATAACTAAATAAACTTCACTGCTTGGTCTCTAGAATACAGTGAGTTTTCAGTACATTAGTTTACCATGCCAACATCATAGACACAGGTTTGCAAAGTACTGTTTTTCAGTCATTTTAAATATGTGGAGATGATACAAATGTCAAGGAAAAGTACAGAAACAGGATGTCAGTAGACTGATGTTACTCAGAGATTGGCAAGCAAAAATAATTTTAACATAATAATGTATTGTAGAAATAGGTGGAAATTAAAAAATCAAGACAATGAAATCAAAAATTTGTTTAATGAAGTTTTTCTGCTGCTGCCAAACCAAGTAAATAGCTAAATGATTCTGCAGGCAGGGGGGAAGACATTTGAAATGGCACTCCCTTCCTTTCAGTTCTGAGCTGCCAGTTGCAGTGACAGTTTTCACACCTCTGCAGTAGTGTGGGAGGAGGCGACTCTCAATTCATGTTGGACTACAAAAGAACACTTAGAACAAAGGCATCCAATTTAACTACAACACTGTCTGCTGCTGGATAACTTCAAATTATACTGTAAAGCAAGATCTGATCTAAACATAAATGAAGGTGATTTGCAACAGTAACGAAGCAGGCCTAACACAGAAGGAATACAAACTGAGAGTGAGTCACAGATTTCCCATTATATGTTAATGGCAAGGTTCATAGGTTCATAGGTAGGTACTAGGCTATCTGCTTGAGGGCATTTATAAGCATAGCCAGAGTGTGTCGGCTTTCGCCACCCCATTGATTAATTAACTGAACCTCTGTCAAGAAGAGCCAATGAAGTGATCCCAGGAGTGTACTTTCTGTTACCCATCCACTTGTCAAGGCTTTTCTTGAAGAGTGTTAGTGAAGGGCTCTGCCTAATGTAGGCTAACCGGGTTGCTGTGTTGGAAGCTTGCCATTAGATTAAATGCGTTGAGGTACCCTGGGCTCAACAACCATGTTTCTTTGAAGCCTGTGTTAAAGGCTAGATCAAATCAGCTTTAGTCCTTTTTCAATAACAAAGTCTGGTGTTATACATCACATATTAATTCTCATTTCAAATGTTGTTTTGTTAATATTAGAATTATAAAGTGAATATGGTAAACATGATGTTATTATTATTTTTAGAGTATGCATGGTACATGTTTATTTTAAAAGAATGGTTGACAAAACAATTTCAAATGTGAAGTGGTTTTCTACTGGCTGTGTGATAGTGATGTCATTGTATTGGTTTTAGTATAAATATATTGTTTTTGGTGTTGTGTAATGACTCTGATGAAGCCAGGTTTCTGGTGAAAGTGCTTAGTCATTTGTTCATTAAAGTCACCTTCTTTACCGTACCAAGAGTGTCCATTTCCAGTTATTCGTATTTTGTGGTTATTTCAATTTATGCCCTGTTTTGGGTTGTTTGTGGTGCTCTGCCTAATGTAGTTAGGTTTGTTCCAAAGCATTGGGAGTCTCTGTGACAGGAATCTATCCCTCCAGCATGTTCTATTTATTGTTGTGGTGAGGTTTAGCTCACTAGAGCGCGTGGCTCACAGTGACTTGGATTTCTTTAGGTGACGCATGTCCATCAATTCTGAGTTGGACATGGCTTTGTAAGTCAGGCAGAGATCACCTCTGAGTAAGCGATATGCCACTGAGTACAGCCGGAGTTTTTTCAGTCGGGCTGCATAGGACACATGTTTGAGGCCAGTAATCCTCTTGGTGAGGTGCTTTTGTGGTCTTTCAAGCTGTTGGAAGTGTCTTGTGAGGTACATCCCAAATGGGGCATTGTACTCTATGATGGGTCTGATGAGTGACGAGTAGAGGGGCACTATAACCTCTTTATTTCTAGATGCGAACCCCTTAGCAATTAGATGGGCCACACAGAAGGATTTCCTAACTACCTTGGCAACATGATTGTCAAAGGAGAGATTAATATCTACCTGGGTCCCCAGATCTCTTATTACCTCTTCCGTATTAAGGGGACTGCCACCTATGTGGTAATTCGTGGGTGTTTTGTTTTTCCCAAATGGGATAACTATGCATTTTTTGGCATTTAGCTTGAGGCCATGACTTTGACACCAGGTGTCTGCCTCAGTAAGGCCTTTTTGGAGGATGTCCTTGTCAGCCGGAGAGTCAATTATGGCTTCCAGTTTGCAGTCATCGGCGAACTTGGTTAGCCATAGTCCTCCTGTGTTTGCCTGTACTTCTGAGAAATATATGCCGAACAGTAGGGGTCCCAGAACTGAGCCTTGTGGGACACCACTTGTGACTGGTTTAGAGTCAGACCTGGAGCCCGCTATTCTTACTGTGTGAGTTCTGTCTGTAAGCCAGTTGGCAACCCATCTTGTGACGTAGGGGTTTATGTTTAGGCTTGTGAGTTTTTCTATAATACCTGAGTGAGGAATGGTGTCAAATGCCTTGGAGAGATCAAGCTAGGCTGTGTGAACCACCTTTCCCACGTCTATGACCTTGGTAACTGTCTCAAAGAAGTCAACCATGTTTAGTAGGCATGATCTGCCCTTAACAAAGCCGAACTGGGTCGGGTCAAGTGTTTGGAGGTTCCCAATGTCTTTGTTAATGAGTTCCATGATGATGCGCTCCATAGCCTTGCAGACCAGGCTAGTCAGGCTTATGGGGCGATAGTTACTAGGGTCAGTTGTGGCCTCTCCTTTGTGGAGTGGAATAACTATTGCTGTGTGCCATTCTATGGGCATGTAGCCTGTGGAGAGGCTGAGGTTGAACAGCGTGTTTAGGTGGGGGGTTAGTTCATTCTGTAGTTCGTGCAAGATGCAGCCTGGGACACCATCTGGCCCCATTGATGCTGTGTTTTTGGCTTTTGAAAGGGCTGTTTTCACCTGTGCTTCTGTGATTTCCGGGACACTACACTTTTCCGGTATTGTTGTGGGCCCTTTTGAAGGTGAGAGGGAGGTGAAGTTTGCACTGAATCTATCTGCCAGTATGTTGGCAATATCAGTAGGTTCAGTATATTTTGTGCTGTTTTGCACTATCTCAGAGCATATCTGTGAGTTGCCACTTAGATTCTTGACATAGCTAAAGAAGGCTTTGTGGTTATCTTTCGAATCCTTGGCTATTTTTGTTTAGAAGTTAGCCTTGGATGATTTTATGAGGGACCTTAGTTTCTTACTGATACTGATCAGGGATGTCTTTCCTTCTTGGGATTTGCTTATTTTCTGAACTAGTTTCCTCCTTTTGTTGCATAACCTGTTTATAACAGGGGTCCACCAGACTGGTTTCCTTCTCTTAGGGGAGTGAGTCTTGGTTTTGCTAGGGATGGCACGATCCATGCATCCTTGTAGGTGCTCATAGAGTGCAAATGTAAAGGATTCTGCATCTTGGGCAGTGTTATCCTTTAGCGTGGGGGCAGTGAAACTTACCACCTCTGCTTTAAGTAAGGTGAAGTTTGCTTTAGAAAAGTTTTTCACTGTGGTTTCCTTGGTTGGGGTGCTGGTGGGGTGTGGACATCCAGGGTGATTAGTTTATGGTCTGATCTAACCAGTGACGGGTTGACCTCTGGTACGGAGCACCTGTTGCCCATGTTGGTGATGACCAGGTCCAATATGTTGTGGCCTCTGGTAGGAGAGTTTACCAGCTGATCCAGGGCATTTGAGTTGATAAATTCCTGGATGCTCTGAGCCTGGGAGTTTGTACTCAAGTAGTTTTCCCAGTTAATGGTAGGGTAATTGAAATCTCCCAAGATCAGGATGTTCGGTAGGGCCTTCATGTTTTCCAGTGTCTCCAGAAAGGTGGAGTGGTGGTTCTTGGTCATGGAGGGTGATCTGTAGCAGGCCACAATTTGCATTGCAGATTTGCCTGATGTTAGTTGCACATGGATGATCTCAGAGGTATCATGCTGCTCCACTAACCTAGAGGTGTGGGTATCCTTGATGAATATGGATATACCCCCTCCTTTTGTGTTTCGGTCCGTGTTCTGTGGCCAAAATGTGTGGTATGAGTTGTAGCCCAGTAGTGCTGGAGTGCTCTCTGGAGCCTTGAACCAGGTTTCAGTTACTGCACAGATGTCAACATTCTCCATACTTAGTTCTTCGAGCACATGCATTTTGAGATTTAAACTTCTGGCGTTGAGTAGCGTAACCCTCAATTTTTTACTTGTGCTGTTTACAGAGGTGGGTTTGAATTTTGAGCCTTGCCTAAAAAAGACACAAAGATGCTCGACAAGCCACCCCAGGCTGACAGACACTGGATCCCCTTTGAATGACACCAGAAGCTTAGCCAATTGTCGAAATTGACCATTTTTTCTTTGTACTGAGGTATAATTCTTGGTGAGGGCAGGATGCTACTCAGGGTCAGGGTCATACCCGCCTGGGTTACATGATCAGAGAGCTCTTCTATGTCTCTTTTCATGTAGTCCAGGGAGGTACGGCTCAGGTCATTGAGTGCTTGTGTTATGTGGAGGATTCTGGCTCCCGACAGGCAGCTAACAGTAACCTTCTCCTTGTTCAGCCTAGTGAATGGGGTGTCAGTGTGCCTGACTATTGAGTCACCTATTACTCATGTGTTAGGTATGTTATTTCGCCTTAAGGTCTGTGATTGTGTGGCACATTGATTTTGTGTTTTATGTGTTGTCTGGTTTGTGACGGGAGGTGTATGTTTTGTGGGTGTCTGCTTTGGAGCTCCCTGATGCTTTTGCAGGTTTTTATTTAGAGCCTCCAAGTATGATTTTGTGTACTTATGTGTATTTTTTGCCAGTGCTGGTTTAGTAGGTGAGGCTGGAGGTGTGGCGCAAGTGTTAACCTTCTCCTCTTGACTGTCTGTTCCATTCTTGGGTGGGGATACCTTAGCCTCCAGTTTGGCTGTATAATTGCATCTCTCACATATGTTAGTGTTTTGTGGTAGGAGGAGAGGGCTGTCTGTGTACATGAGGCAGTTGTAACATTGCCTCAGGATACCCAGATTCACCAGCTGGACTGGAGAGTACACATGAAGTTGCCCTTTGGTCATGCCTGAATAGTAGGGTGAGCTGCTTAGTCGCTTGGTTGGTGAGGGGTGGAAAAAGAGCCTTGCCCTGCTGGGCAGTCAAGTGTCGGGGTATATTAGTGCTTGCTATTAGGTCTAAGCAAGTGCTGGACTGTAGGATGCTTTTTGAGTGCTTAGGTTGAGAGTTAGACTAGTTTCAAGTGAAAAACTGAAGAGGAGACTTAGTGGAGCTGGGAATAATTTAACCCTAGCTAACCGGTGCTGCCCGGCGCACAAAACCATGCAATGCATTTTTTAAACTACTAACTTCTGGGCTGGAACCACTCCTCCAGGGACAGATGGCTACTCAAAGTTCCCCTCTCTCACAGGTGAACAGAGAAACTTCCCTCTATCCAAGTAAGGTATGGGCAACTCAGAAACTTGTAATACAACCCTGAATTCAGCACTAGTCTGAAATCTGGACTATACTAGCTTAGAAAGGCGGGAAACAAGAAATTTATTTATTTATTTTTTTTTTGAAAAGATAAGGCAAAAACAGTAAAAAGTACATTTAAAACAGTTTTAAACGACTACAAGCGATCAGAAAAGGCTATCGCACTTTAGTGTGTAGCCTACAACAGTTAAACAATTTATTTAACAAAAAAACAACTTTTTAAAAGTGCCGACAGTCAAATAAGTACAATATGTGAAAAAAGCAAGCTTTTAAATCACAATAAGTGCTGGAAAATTAGCATTTAGGCGGAAAACTGTTAAGTACAGCAAGAAAATACAGAAAACTGATGCTCAATCACTCCAAAGTCTCTCTTTTAAGATAGAAGGCTTATATCAGTTTAAAGCTTTCTAGTGCTTTCCAGTAGGTTAGTTACAGGAAAGATGGGAAGCAAGCACAGATGTGGTCTTTTAAACCAGAAAGTTGAAAGAGATGAACAACTTCCCAAATGGTCAATAAACTACAATTCCTGGGCCAAGAACCACTCCTCTTGTGGTAGACATGCTACCTAGTACTTACCACTCCCACTGATAAGCTAGAAGGCTGCACTCCAACACAAAGGCTTGGGGGCGGGGCTCAGAAGCTTACAAACAGTCCTGGATACAGCAAATCTGTACCTGGACTAGACTAGTTACGAGAAAGGTGAGGGGATCAAGCACAAACACTGGCTTTAAAACCAGAATGTTGAGAGAGATGGAAAAAACTGTCCAAACAGCCAATAAACTACAATTTCCGGACCAGAACCACTCCTCTTGTGGTAGATAGGCTACCTAGTGCTTACCACTCCCACTGATAAGCTAGAAGGCTTCCCTCCAACACAGAAAGGCTTGCGGGGCTCAGAAGCTTACCAACAGTCCTGGATACAGCAACTCTGTATCTGGACTAGGCTAGTAACAGGAAAGGTGGGAAACAAGCGCAAGTGCGGTTTTTAAACCAGAAAGTTAAAAGAGATGGGAAAAACTGCCCAAACGGCCAGTAGCTACAATTTCTGGGCCAGGAGCCACTCCTCTTGTGGTAGATAGGCTACCCAATGCTTACCACTCCCACTGATAAGCTAGAAGGCTTCCCTCCAACACAGAAAGGCTTGGGTGGCTCAGAAGCTTACAAAGAGTCCTGGATACAGCAAATCTGTACCTGGACTAGACTAGTTACAGAAAAGGTGGGGAACAAGCACAAACGCAGGCTTTTAATCCAGCAAGTTGAAAGAGATGTAAAACTGCCTAAATGGCCAATAAACTACAATTTATGGGCCAAAACCCACTCTTCCCATGGTAGATAGGCTACCTGATGCTTACCACTCTCACTGATAAGCTAGAAGGCTTCCATCCAACACAGAAAGGCTTGGGGGGGCTCAGAAGCTTACAAAGTGCCCTGGATACAGCAAATCTGTACCTGGACTAGACTAGTAACAGGAAAGGCAGGAAACAAGCACAAACACAGACTTTTGAATCAGAAGGTTGAAAGATATGGAAAAGCTTTCCAAACGGCCAATAAATATAATTTCTGGGCCAGAAACGTCTTCTCCTGTGGTAGATAGGATGCCTAGTGCTTACCACTCCCACTGATAAGCTAGAAGGCTTCCCTCCAACACAGAACGGCTTGGGGGACTCAGGAGGTTACAAACAGTCCTGGATACAGCACGTCTGTATTTGGACTAGATAAGTTACAGGAAAGGCAAGAAACAAGCTAGGAAATTTTTTTTATTATTTATTTTTTTATTTTATTTATTTATTTATTTATTTTTACAGAAAAGCAGCTAAAACAGCAGTAAATACAATTCAAATGCAGTGCAGGCTAGCACACGTATATCAATATTATGGAAAATACAGTTTAATTAAATGCAATTAAATTAACAAATGACTAAAAATCAAGTGCAGAAGGCATTAAATTAGAAGGCTACTAACAAGCAGTAATAACTGCAGAGTAAGAACAACTGAACTGATAGCCCACAGAACAGCAACTAAGACAGTTACAGTAAGAGCAGCTGAATATACACACACACACACACACACATATATATATATATATATATATATATATATATATATATATATATATATATATATAGATATGTATATATGTATATATATATATACTTGGGCTACTATGGAAAAGGGCAATGCCCTGCAGGGCCAACTTGGTCAATAAAATGTAAGTAAATAAATAAGCAAACAACCTCCCCTGTCTAGGAGTCTGATTCTGACCCCTTGGCTACACACTCATGCATGCCTAAATATACTCACATACAGACACTCACTCACACATACACATGCACAATCCTATTTATAAAGGCACACAACCACATATGCACACTAGCGCACACTCGCATACACATACTTGCGCATACTCGCGTGCACACACGCGTGCGCACATTTGCACATCAGCACTCACACTCGCATATAACGTGTAATGCAATGCGATCGTTGCTTTAACAGCTACTAGCGATCACAATTCAGACCGTTAAATCCACCCAGTGAGATAACACACAGTCTTAACACTAACTTCTGTCAATTTAAACCTTAGAGACCCAAACTGCAGCAGCATTATTATACTCTTCTCTCCGCTACACTTAAAGCTAATGTTTGCCTTGGAGCTACATTCCTATTTACCCATTGTATTATCTCCTAGCTTTTGTGCAGTCACCATTTAGTTTAAATGTTAAAAAAAAAAAAAAAAGATTGTCAGAAAGCAGAAAAAGGCATTTTAACAATAAACTGTAAGGGCAGTGAAAAATATTTATACACAACAATATTAGCAGAAATAAGTTTTCAGAACACTGGTTCTGCAATAAGCAGACACTGCAATAATCCCTTCAGCAAAATAGATGCGACCAGCAACTACAGTACGTTAACAAAAAAAAAAAAAAAGGCAGATTGCCAGAAAGTAGCTAAATCTATTTTAACAAACTGTAAGGACATTGAAAAAATATTTATGCATATACCAATATTAGGAGAAAAAGTTTTTACAACATGGGTTTTGCAATAGACAGGAACGATAATAATCCCCTCAGCAAAATAGATGCAACCAGCAACTACACGGCACAGGATAGTTCCCAGAGATGCTTAGACTCGCGTTTTTATTGGATTCTAAAACCAGACTGAAAGGATCTACTGAATATTTAATTAAAGTTGTTTCCTGGATGAAAACAGTGGAGGAGACTGGTTTGTGGGTGCTCCTTGTGCATAAACAGAGAGAAGTAGAAAAAATAACAAAGGGTGTTATTACCTAGCCATTGTAGCACACACATTTACTTTGTAGATCTGCAAGAGCATTGCAGGCTTAAAAGATGGTTCACAGAACCGGAGCTGTACTGACATGGGATAAAGAAACAGTCAAAATTGTGATTTACTGTAGTAGTCTGCATATTTTACAGTGCTACAGTCAAAAGATAGGGGAGAAAAATGCTAAAAATATGAGGAAACAATTGAAGAAGCACATAGTGGTCCTTTAAGTAGACTAGCACCTACGTGATAGCTCATGGCTACAGAGTTTTTACCAAAGGGGATGACAATGCACTTTTGGCATTGAGCTTGAGGCCGTGGCTTTGACACCAGGCATCTGTCTCAGTGAGGCCCTTTTGTAGGATGTCCACATTGTTAGGAGTTTCAATTATGGCTCCTAGTTTGCAGTCATCTGTGAACTTTGTTAGCCAAAGACCTTCTGTGTTAGCCTGTACTTCAGAAAAGTAGATACCAAACAGGAGAGGACCCAGGACTGAACCCTGTGGTACTCCACTTGTCACTGGTCTGTGAAGTCGGATTTGGAGTCTGCTACTTTCACAGTGTGGGTTCTGTCAGTGAGCCAGTTGGCAACCCATCTTGTGACATAGGGATTTTTACCTAGTTTAGTGAGTTTATCTATAATTCCAGAGTGGGGGATAGTGTCAAACGCCTTGGCAAGATCTAGATAGGCTGTGTGAACCACCTTACCCTCGTCTAGGGCTTTGGTGACTGCTTCAAAGAAGTCAATCAGGTTTAGGAGACATGATCTGCCTTTTACAAACCCAAACTGGGTGGGGTCCAGAGTTTGGAGATTACCAATGTCTTTGTTTATAAGTTCCATGATGATACATTCCATGGCCTTGCAGACCAGGCCCGTTAGGCTAATGGGGTGGTAGTTCCCGGGGTCCATGCTGACTCCCCTTTTGTGGAGTGGGATAACTGTCACTGTGCACCATTCATTGGGCACAAAGCCTGAGGTGAGGCTATGATTGAACATGGTGCTTAGGTGGGGTGCCAGTTTATTTTGTAGTTCATGTAGAACACAGCCTGGGATGTTGTCAGGTCCCATGGATGCTGTGTTCTTGGCTTTGGAGAGTGTTGGTTTTACCTGTGCAGCCATGATTACAGGAACTTTGCATTCTTCTGGTATAGAGATGGGCCCTTTAGGGGTAAGGGGGGGGTAAAGTTAGCACTGAACCTATCTGCCAGGATGTTGGCAATATCAGTTGGTTCTGTATATTTGGTGCCATTGTGCTGTAACTCAGAGCAGATCTGAGTGTTGCCATTGAGATTCTTGACATAGCTATAAAATGCTTTGTGGTTGTCTTTAGAATCAGTGGCGAATTTGTCTTCATAACTAGCTTTGGAGGATTTTATGAAGGATCTCAGCTTCTTACTGACGCTGACCAGGGAGTTCTTCCAGTCATGGGATTTTACTCTTTTTTGCAACAGTTTCTTTCTTCTGCTGTAGAGTTTGTTTATGGCAGGGGACCACCAGAATGGCTTCCTTTTTTTTTGGAGGATAGCATCTTGGTTCTGTTAGGAATAGCATGATCCATGCACTCATGTAAGTGCTTATAAAGTGCATTTGTGTGTAGGATTCAGCAGTCATACCTCTATTGTCCATCTGCATGGGTGTTGTGAGGTTTGCAACTTCTGTCTTAAGAAACGTGAAGTTGGCTTTGGAGAAAATTTTTACGGTGGTTTCCCTAATGGGGGGTGGGGACAGGATGTGGATGTCTAGGCTGATTAACTTGTGGTCGCATCTGATCAATGAGGAATTGACCTCTGGTGTGGAACATTCCCATGTTGGTAATGACCAGGTCTAGGATATTGCTGCCCCTGGTGGGGGTGTGGATAAGTTGATCCAAGGAGTTGGAATTTATGAATTCAAGAAAATGTTGAGCAAAAGTGTAGGTACATGAGTAGTTTTCCCAGTTAATAGTGGGGTATTTGGAATTGCCCATTATTAGGGTGTTGGTTTGTACCCTAATATTTTCCAGTGTATCAAGAAATGAGGAGTGGGAATCCTGGGGTATGCTGGGGGATATGTAGCAATTTACAATTTGGATTGCGGTCTTGCCCACAGTTAGTTGCACTTGGATAATCTCGGATCCATTATGCTGAGCAACTAGCCTGGAGGTGTGGGTATCCTTAATGAATATGGACACGCCTCCACCTTTAGTGTTTCAGTCCAGGTTTGGTGGCAGAAAGGTGTGGTATGAATTATAGCCTGGTAATGCAGGGGTGCTCTCTGGAGTCTTGAACCAGGTCTGTGTCACTGCACAGATGTCGATGTTCTCCATTTTAAGGAGTGCCTCCAGTGAATGCATTTTGAGGTTTAGATTTCTAGCACTGAGTAGCATTACCCTCAGATTTTGCTTGCTTGTACCTCTTACGGTAGTGAATTTTTCATTTGAACCTTGCCTAAAAAAGGCACTATAGGGGTGGCAAGAGCCTTAGCCAGTATCCAGAATCCCAAGGGTGAAAGGTACAGGTCATCTCTGGCAAAGCATCATGGTCTGTCAATCATGTCATCCCAGGTTGACAGATACTGAATCTCCTTAGAATGACACCAGAAGGTTAGCCAGTTGTTGAAGTCAATCATTTTGTCCTTGTACTGTGGTATCATTCTGGGTGATGGCAGGATGCTACTCAGGGTTATGGTCATACCTGCCTGGGCTACAAGACTGGAGAGTTCCTCCAGGTTTCTTTTCATGTAGTTCAGGGAGGTACGTCTTAGGTCATTCATACCAACATGGACAATGACAGAGTCATATTTTTACTTGTTGTGGAGTGACCAGAGTGAGTGAGTTATGTGGCAGATCCTAGCACCCAACAGGCAGATGACAGTAACTTTCTCCTTGTTTAGCCTGGTGAGTGGAACATCAGCGTTCCTGACTATAGAATCACCTATGACTAGAGTATTGGGTACGTTGTTATACCGTATGGGCTGTGGTTGAGTGACACACTGAGTTTGTGGGCTATGTGTCATTTGGGTTGTGTTGGGGGTGGAGGTTGCATGTGTTTCTGCTTTGGAGGTCTCTGTTGCTTGAGCAGATTTTTATTGAGAGCCTCCACGAATGTAGGTGTGTGTTTTGTGTTGCTATGTGTGTGTTTTGGTGGTGCAGGTTTTGAGGGACTATGTGATGAATGTGGTGTGGTGCAAGTGTTTACCTTCTCCTCTTGACTGTCTAGTCTAGTCTTGGGTGAAGAGAGCTTTGCTTCCAGTTTGGCATCTCTCACAGGTTGAAGTGTTGGGTGGTAGGAGGAGAAGGTTGTCTGTGTACATGAGGCAATTGCTGCATTGCCCCAAGATGTCCAAATTCATCAGGTAGACAGGAGAAAACACTGGGAGCTGACCCTTAGACATGCCTAGATAGGTGCTTATTTATTAAGTACTAAAAACTGTTTTCCTCTAGACAAGTGAGGAAAGTTGAGTGCTGTAGTAATTTGTAGCTTATTTAGTGCTTACAATGAGTTCTGAACAAGTCCTGAGCTTAATGAAACAGATTCAAGTGCTAAAACTAAAAATCTGGCTAGTTCTATGGGAAAATTTGAAGAGCAGACTTTATGGTGCCAGGAATAGTTTAACCCTAGCTAAGCATCGATGAATAAAGTGTATTTTTTTCATATAACAGTAGTAAATGAGCAAACTGATTTAAGCAAATTAACCAATAAAAAGCTAAAAACGGAAACCCGTTCCAGCAGTCTTCGATCAGACAAGTTCTAACTGTACACTCCTGCCACTAGGGTGCAGGGGAACCTTCTCCAAAAAAAGATGGTCTGGATTAGTGCTCAAGTTATACAAACAAAGCTAGATTCAGCATGCCTGAATCTAGTCTATGCTACAGCAAACAAGGTGCACCAATTTGAGAAAGAAACAGTTCAAATAAGTAGCCACAATAATCCTTTAACCAGAAATTCTCAGCTCAGAAGGGCAGAATCTAACCTCTCCTCCCACAAGAGTGCAGACCACAAACCTTCTTAATGTAAAATAACTGGCCTGAAGCCCAAGTGCTTAAACCAGAACTAATGGGCTTTCAGAATAACAGGCACTGAGCCTTCAATCAGCAATTCCCAACTTAGAAGGATGGAAGCTACCTGTCCTGCCACAACAGTGCAGACCACAAACCTTAATGTAAAACAACTGATCTGAAGGCCAAGTGCTTAAACCAAAAGGCTTAGAATAACAGTTACAATTTAATCAGGCTACTATCAAGCAGTAATAAATGCAACAGACTAAATACAATTGCATACTTTTAAGAAGAGGCAAAAGCAAAATAAAGTGCAATTTTTTTTTTTTATTTTATTTGTTTATTTTTTTTTAGTAAAGTACAAGGAGAGAAGTAGAGGGGAAGGAGGAGCAGAGGTTAAGAACCTAAGTGGGTTGGCCTTCTCAAATGTTCTTTCTGTATTAAGTAGAATGTACACCAGACTGGAATGGGTGTCTCAGATCAAATTTACAGTAGGGGCAGGCAACTGCAAAGCCACCAACTATAACAACACCACAAGAATAGGGTGGGGGGAGGGAAGAACAGTTTTAGGACAGATGAGAATAGAAAACAATGCCAGAAAATATATAAAACAATTCAGTCAGGCAAAATTAAGACAATGCAGAACTCTGAAAGGTTAAAATGGCAAGGAATATACTTATCAATCAGCAATATATTTCCAGATTGTTTGAGAATCATACTAGTCAGAGCCCAGGAGTTTCCAACAGCAAATGCAAGAATTTACAAACAGAAACTATTTTTAAATCAGTAATCCAGCAGGTGATGTCATCTCATCATTCTGCTTTTTTGGACTGCTTTATTCTGGTTTATTTGTTTGGTGAGACGTTTACACAGCACAGGCAAATGGCTGTATTTTACAATTGTCGTGAGGGCAATGAAGAGTAATACATACATTTTCTCCCTCACTTCAACCTGTTGTCATATCTGAACTTTATGAGGAATTTTCTGAGGACGTTGGTGTATTGTAACCAACAAAAAGCTTGGGAGAAGCTTAAACCTAATAAATTTTGTTCGTTTTACATTTTGGTGACTTGGAGTTTTATTTTGGTGTTCTCGAGGGATGGAGGAGTTTCGTGCATCTCATCTCTTTTACAGCTGTCCAGGTTTTGACTGGAATGTCCATTTTTCTGACAAATTGTCCGGTTACGAATATCATTCAAAACCAGACACATGAAGCCCGGGTTTTGTGTCACCGTGAGTGAGCGACCTCCCACTTTTACAGCTGCAGCAGGTACCATTGATTGTGATTGCAGTATTAGCGCTGTCTTCTCCTTTAAGGAGAATCATGCGTGCTTACAACACCACATCAGCGTGGAAGTAATTCTAATCTGCAGTCACGCCAAATTTTAAGCTAGCAGTTCCGTGACAGTGAAGAGGGGGCTAGGTCCATGTGTCAGCAGGTGGTAGACGACATTGTCCAGCATATGAGAGCTCTGGAGCTGAGCAGAGAGAACAAGATATGTTTCTCATTATGAGGAATGTATGGTACGTACCACATTCAGGGTCGTAAAAAGGTCATGTTCCTCAGTTCCACATTGAAAGGGTTTGCGACTCATTCGGTGGGAATTTTTCAACTGATATCTATGTGGTAAATAAAAACAAATCATATTAATTTATGAAAAAAGCTTATTTTATAAGTAAAACTAAAAACATATATTATTCTATGACTTTTCTAATGGAGTTGGTAGTAAGCTGTTAGTTAGTATGTGTCTCACATTTTGCCCATTTCTTCCACATAGTGAGTGCTAGTGTGTCCCTCATTTTGGAAATAGAAGGTTGAAACCTATGTATTGCTCCTTTAACTTTGATGGCTCTGTTTTTCTTTGAGAAGGCATCAACTCCCAAACAATAAACTCAAGTGTTAGTTGAAACTTGAAAAAGGTGGTACTTTGGATTACACGTGCTAATAGATAATTCAGGGTCATTAGCCAGCCTTGTCTGTCATTAAATACAGGCGTAAATAATTGTATAACCATACATTTAGTCATTTCCCAAAGTACACTTCAGCAGATATTTACGAGAACCTGTTTGGAACAAAGTGAATCAAGATTGTAGGTTTTAAAAAAGCTATGTTTGAATGTAGATATTTATGCAGGTTGCTTATTAAGTTGTATTGAAGTTAATAGCGCATACATTCAGTAAGTATATGGATCAGCCATGGACAGCCCCATATTCTTATTCTTTACCTGCTGCTGCTTAGTGCTAACTTGGATCTTTAGTCCCTAAGCATTGTTAAGTGTAGAGAGAGAAACAAGGATCAAGTAATTTGCAATTGTTTTTTTGATCTAGACATGAGCTGCCTGCAAACCTTTAGTATATGTGCATAGATCAAGCCTGTCATCCCCAGATAGTTCTCCTAAACACATGGCCACTATCTGAAAAATAAAATAAATTAAAAATGTGTGCATAATAGCAGCTGGGTTTTGTGTTGATGAAAATCAAACAACTTTTTAAGAAGTTTTTGGACAGTGTTTGAGTTCTTGGTGTGCACGTGTGTTTGTCTATACATCTCTCTCTCTCTCTCTCTCTCTCTGTCACTGACTCTGTGTATATGTATATGTATACAGACACACACACACACACACACACACACACACACACACACACACACACACACACACACACACACACACATAGGTTAGCAAACAAATTGCAAAGACAGGGAGTACACTGATTTCTGAGTAGATAAGTACAATAAATTATGCTACAGCACTCCCTGTCTTTGCAATTTGTTTGCTATCCTGCTGCAAAATACTTTACCAAGTATTTTACATAAATTGTTGTCTATAGATAGCTTCTCCATTAGCATTCACTAAAATGAAATGTTGACCCTCCCATTGTGAATCCATTATGAGTTAAATGTTATGCCCTCTGATTTACGGGCATTCCAAAATTATTTCCTTTGGTAGCAGTGCTGTAGCACTGAGGTCAAATTGACAGTAAATGCAGTTTTGTCATTACTGGGTCATACACTTTGCTTCATTGCTTACTGCAAAAATGTTCAAAACTACAACTTTAAAACACACTCTAACAGGTGGTGCTTTATTATACAAGGAAGTACAATCAGGAAGGTGGGTCAAAGAACACATACATGCCTGTATGGCCATAAAAATGTGTTCAAAGAGACTATAATTTGAAAACAGCCAAAAGGTAAACTTTATTCTCCACTGACCAGATGCATTTTATTTGAATCTGGGTTTTAATACTGTTTCAATGAATGTGAGCTTCAATGGCAGAGAAGTTTAGTGCTTGT
Organism: Protopterus annectens; assembly: GCF_019279795.1. NCBI lineage: Eukaryota > Metazoa > Chordata > Ceratodontiformes > Protopteridae > Protopterus > Protopterus annectens. Next base: position 1,668,622,801 of record NC_056744.1, on the reverse strand, counting down.
GCTAAGTCTATTTTCATTGTGGGACTGTTTTGTTTAGAAAATGGCTATCGGTGTTTGTGCATTTTATTTTAATATCTGTAATCATTGTAGAAGTAAATAAAACAGCTGCTTACCTATTCAATGGTGAAGAAATACAAATAAACCAAGAAAGGTTTACCAATTTGCCATAAGCTCAGATCAGAGTAATTTATTTAAAATAAGTGACACAGCTTTGCCTTGTGTTGTGTATGAGTAGATCCAAGGATTTAAATTTTGCTTGTGACATAAATAGGCCATGTTGATGAGACACAAATGTGTCTCATCCATGTGAAGCAGAATCCATCGATAGCCCTATTTAAGCATAACTTTGACCATTAGGTGGGAAATTGGAAATCATCCCTGTTGCCACCTATCCGTTTTTTTTTTTCTGGACTATCCACAAATCAGTTCAATTCTCTGGTAGTCAGGAAAACACTATACAAACTCCAGTATTCTGTTTCACAAAAGGAAACAGACTATCAGTGTTTGTTAAATTGGCTGATTTACTAAGCTTTTTTTCAGAAAAGCATAGTAAATCGGCTGAAAGCAGGCATCCGGAACAGAAAAAGAGGGCGTTCCCATCATCTGATGTCACTGTGATGTCCCAAAAGGGGTGGGCATGGGTGGGAGAGGGAGTGGGAATGGGTGGAGTTAAGGGTGAAGCGAGGGGCATGACCTTAGTCCGGTTTTAGCCACAAAGAAATCTGGCAACTCTAGCCTGCAGCTTCAGGACAGATGAGAACAGAAAACAATGCCAGAAAAAATATAAAACAATTTAGTCAGGCAAAATTAAGGCAATGCAGAATTCTGAATGGTTAAAATGCCAAGAAATATACTTATCAATCAGCGATATATTTCCAGATTGTTTGAGAATCACACTAGTCAGAGCCCAGGAGATTCCAACAGCAAATACAAGAATTTACAAACAGAAACTATTTTTAAATCAGCAAGCCTTGAAGCAATCAGATAACACAGAAGATGTTAGACCAGTTTTATAAACTCTACCTTACCTTTGAAATAGGGGGTAAGCAGTTTCAGGACAGATGAGAACAGAAAACAATGCCAGAAAATATATAAAAAATTCAGTCAGGCAAAATTAAGACAATGCAGAACTCTGAAAGGTTAAAATGCCAAGAAATATACTTATCAATCAGCGATGTATTTCCAGACTGTTTGAGAATCACACTAGTCAGAGCCCAGAAGTTTCCAACAGCAAATGCAAGAATTTAGAAACAGAAACTATTTTTAAATCAGCAAGCCTTGAAGCAATCAGATAACACAGAAGCTGTTAGACCAGTTTTAGACCACATTAAGGAGTAAGTGGAGACAGCTGTTCATTCTTCAAGTCTAACTCCTTCTCACTTTATCAATGCTTCACAATGAAGGGATTGTAGTTTCAGTTTATGAAATGTGGCACTGAAGCCATTATTGGTGGGGTATGGCTCTCTATGAGGTATGACATGCCTTGAAGTTCCTGCAGGATTTTTGGCTCAGTTGAGGACACAAATTGAGAGTAAAAACCTGATGGAGAGTTTAGTGTAATATTTGAATATTGCTTCTCATATAAAAGAAGAAATATTTCTGTTGAACCATGTGCTATGGACAATAACCATGTTTTGTTACATGGGTACTGGATATACAGTTATATTTTTGGGGAAAGAATTTGGAAATTGTCATGTTTGTTGAAGAAGACCACTACCCGAAAATGTTGTGAACCATACATATACCTGATAGGTGTTGAGTGTTACAGGTAAGTACAACTTATTATTGTTTCATACATTGTAAAGCAGTATATGTTGAGGAAGAAGTTATTCAGTACTTCTGTAGTATTTTTTTTTTGACTAACCAGTAATGGTTTGTAGTATTGACTTTAATGTAATGCTTTGTATTATTAGTTTTATTTACTTGTTTATTTTGCACATTTCCTATTTTAACTTTGATGTGGGTGGGTGGTTATTTACTCTTGGATAAAATTTTTCACAATTTTTTTTATTTTATTTTGGCTCTGGGATTCATTAATGCTTACACTAACTGTACACTGTTCTGAGTGAACATGCAACACAAGCATAACTGACACCTTCTTCCTTGTAAGTTTAGTTTCCCTAGTGATTTTCTTGCAACTTTAAATACCGAGGGGAAGTCATAAAGCTTATCCATCTTTATGAGTGACTAGAAAGCACAACAAATGTGGTAGGGATGTTCTTGAATACAGATCGTGTATGCGTAGTGTATCCTTAGTGCAGGTGGTACTGAATCTGGCCCTAGACATATTCGTTTTAATCTCAAATACATTATTGGGTTCAGTTTGTTTAAACTCATAGGTGGGAATTAGCTTAGCATTTGTTTGTTTTACGTGTGTGTGTGTGTGTGTGTGTGTGTGTGTGTGTGTGTGTGTGTGTGTGCATGTGTGTATCTGTGTATATATCTGTACTTTGTGCACTTTCAGGTTAGTCTTGTTTTGTTTCAAGTTAATGATTAGGAATGTGAGTGAGTATAACTAGCTTCCTGATGAGGATCTCCGCAAACATGCTCTGCAGTTGGACAAATTCAGGTTACTAGCAACTTACTCTAAAATAACTTCTGTACAATAGTCCCCCATTAACCTATTTTGGTAGCACTGTCACAGTAGTCCATGAAGAGAACACTTGGTGTATCAAAATTTATTTGGCACTTGGTTTGCAGGATACAAAGCAACCTGGAACCAGATCTTTTTTTGTATGTTTATGTGCTTGTAAAGGGGCCTACTAGCCCCTTAACATCTCCCACATAGTTCATAGTAAAGCATTTGTTTAATTGTATTGGACTGTTCTCTTGATGATGTTGCCAGTCTGAGAGTTGTATTGTCAGTCTTGTAAGGTATGCCTGAGGTGACCATTGCCATGCAAAGGTAGGATTTGATACCATGCAACTGATGCATTACTTCTTTGAGAAATAGCCTAAACTTAATTTATTTAGTTACTTTTATATTAGTAATCAACCCCCCCCCCCCAGAAGAAGTGAATATATTGGGCTTTTCACACAGTGATCTAAACCAGTATGAATAACAGCAAGGTTGCACAGTCCTATGTGATGTTAAGAATTACTAATGATAATCTGTTTGGCTACATAGTTCACTGTCAGTTGAGTGGTAAAACCAGTGTTCATAGTGTTCATATAACATAGTTTTATGCAGTAACTTCATGTGCTGGGTTGAATTTTTATCTGAAAGTATTCCAATAGTATTTTTGAAAAAACTCTTTAGTAGCATTTTTGAAAGTATATTTGAAATTCATAACTTGGCTTTTTTGTCTAATCAATTGTTCTGAAATAGGTACATTACATTTCTCAATGTGCACCCACTTACAGTGATATTGGTAGTGTATATTAGTAATTGCTTTAACTCCTAGTTGGTTTCTGTACCTTTGCTCTTACTATTTAATAAGAAGTTTCATTCATAGGCAGCTGTAATGGTGAATTAATTTGATTCGTAGGTTCATAGGTGTTTACTAGGCTAATGAAGGGCCATTTTAAGCCTAGCCATGCATTGCAAATCTCTGACAAGATACCCATGACAAGCGTAAGCAGGGACTTGGGAGATGAAATGTTTATAAGCAGGGTTCTGGGAGATGAACCATTTACAGATTGCCTGTGTCAAATAGAGGCATAGGTGCCAAACTAGGGATGAATTTCCTGCTGTCTTCCCAATTGTCCAAGTTGCACTTGAATTGGGTTAGGAAGGAACTCTGCTTCACATGGATGGGGAGCCTGTTCCATAGATGGGGTAGTTTCTGGGATACAGGCCCTATTTATATCACAGACAAGGTTTAAGTCTTTAGAATGGGTAATTCTGGTGCTGTTGTTTTGTGGATATGCAGGAGATCCAGCAGAGTAGGGGTCTGACAATGGCCTGTATGCCAGGCATAGATCTCCCCTCAAAAGCCTGTAGGAGACAGAATACATGCATGGATAGGGCCTTGAGGTGGTCTGCACAGGACATTTTACTTATGCCCTGTATTCTTTTAGTCAGGAACTTCTGTGGATTTTCCAGTTGTTGGGTATGTCTGGTTAGGTACATACCAAAGGGGGCACTGTACTCAATGATAGGTCTAATGAATGCCAAAAACATTGGAACAATGACTTTGTTGGCTATAGATGCCATACTTTTGTTTCTAAGTTGTGCAACATGGAATGATTGCCTCACTACTGTAGACACATGATGGTCAAAGGTTAGAATACTATCTATGTCAGTCCCTAAGTCCCTAACTACTGGGTCAATGCTAAGGGGTATGTTGTCTATATGATAGTTACCAGGGGTGGATAACTTCCCAAAGGATACTGTTATGCATTTCTTGGTATTTAGTTTTAGTCCATGGCTCTACCACCAGTTGTCTGTCTGTGTCAGCCCAACCTGGAGAACATTTGTATCGGTGTGAGATTCAATGACAGCTCCTAATTTACAATCATTTGCATATTTAGTCAGCCTGAGATCATTAACACTGGTCTTCACTTCAGAGAAGTAAATGCCAAAAAAAGCATTCCAAGGACTGATATCTGACGGACTCCACTTGTGACCGGCCTCTTGTAGAGGTGGACTTCCCAGTTCTAACTTCCTGGGTCCTGTCTGTGAGCCATTTGGCTATCCCACTGAGTGACATTCGAGTTTATACCTAACCTCTTAAGTTTATCAACAATGCCCGAGTGAGGTATTGTGTCAAATGCCTTGGTCAGATCAAGGTAGGCAGTGTGAGACAATTTACCCTCATCCATTGGTTTGGTTACCTTCTCAAAGAAGTCCACCACATTGAGTAGGCATGAGCTGCATTTGATGAAACCAAACTGAGTTGGGTCCAGTGTCTGAAGGTTTAATATATCAGTATTGATAATTTCCATAATTCTTTAAAAGACTTTGCATATAAGACTAGTGAGACTTATGGGTCTGTAGTTTCCAAGGTCTGTAGATGGCCCGCCTTTGTGCAGAGGGATGACTATTGCTGTTCTCCATTCATGAGGCATGCAGCCTGCTTGGAGGTGACAGTTAAACAGTAATTCCAGAGGCACTGATAGGTCATGTTTCATGCTGTTTAGAAGGCATCCTGGGATACTGTCTGGGCCCTTTGATGCAGTGTTCTTGCCCTTAGAGAGACCATTAAGAACATTTTCCCTAGTGATAGCAGGGAGAGTTATATTTGCTGGTATTTACTGAGTCCCCTACTCTACTTTTCTCTCTTAGATATTTTCAAACCCAGAGTTCTGCTACTACACTTTATATATATATTTATATATATAAACATATATATTGCAGTCTGTTTCCAAACTAAGATGTCTTACCCTCCATTCCCTTACTCATATTAAACTCCAGTGTGACAGCCATCCTAATCCAGGCCCAACCTTTGCCACATTCTCTACCCCACCTCTCCCCCAAATCTACATTCTCCACACCTAACTCCTGTCTGCAATGGAAGAAAGTAACTCTGACCTTCGTATCATTAACGTCAACCTCAGACACTTGGTAAACAAAGTGCATGAATGTCATGCTGCTGTTACCCTTTACTCCCCTGATATAGCTGCCATCACTGAAACATGGCTTAAGCCTCATACTAAATCTGAAGAATGTCTTCCCAATGGTTATACCATCCTCAGAACTGATAGAGTGTCTAGACATGGTGGTGGGATTGCCATTTTGTTTAAAGACAATCGTACACTGGCACAACTTAACACTACTCCACCTGATATCCCTAACTCAGAAGTTTCAGTAACATGCCTAGATATAAATAATCATAAGTCCATTATCTTTATAGCAATCTACCTGCCCTGCTAATAAACTCCAAAATATTGAAAACATCCGTGAATGGGCCTCTACCAACTTCAGCCATGAAACCATTGTACTTGGAGATTTTAACCTTGACTGCAGTACCTTCTCTTCGAACTCCCCTACTAACTTAAACCTGTACAATTTCTCTCAAAATAAATAACCACCCCACATGCATCAACAAACACACCAACAGGCAATCCATTCTTGACTGGATTTTAACAAAAAAATCAAATATTAGCTATGATGCTCAGTGTCTCCTTGACACATTAAGCGATCACTTCCCTATCTACTCAATGAGAAAACATACACACAATTTCTATAACATTTCATTTCGCAACATTCACAATAAAAAATGGTTTTCTCCTACATTGTTTAATACTCTTCTTCAGCAATCTTCAACAATATGACTGGGCAACTCTAAAAACTCTTGATCTGGACCATGCAGTACAGTACTTTAATAGTGCTTTCCTACAAATACTTTATGATCTAGCCCCAATTAGAAAAATTTGTACCAAATCCAAACAGCTTCTCTGATTGTCAAAAGACACAATTCTTCTACTAAAACAAAGGGACAAAGCCTGGTATCTTTTTCAGAATAATAGACGTAAACAACATCTCATTACCTACCTACAACTTCAAAATCAAACCAAAAAGCTAATTAAACAAGACAAAAAAACTACTTCCAAACAAGTCAGCTAAAATACCAGAAAATTCCAAAAGGATTCTGGCAAACAATCAACCTCCTTCTCAACCCAGGAAAACCCACTACCCCAGCCCCAACTCTGACCAACCCAAATGATTGCATAGCCACTCAATTTAACTCCCATTTTATTAACTCAATAACCTCTCTACTAAACAGAACCCCTAATATGCCTCTGGCCATACTTCAAACCTCCAACAACAATTCTACCCTCCTCTATCTCAAACCTATCCAAACAAGTTATGTTAAAAATCTCCTTTCTAAACTAAAACTTTGAACACTAGCTGCAGACCAGCTACCTGGTGACTTTCTACAACTAGCTGCTACTTCCATTGCTTACCCTATAGCTATTCTCATTAACCGTTTTTATCTCTGAACAGTAAATACCACTCCTCTGGAAAATATCTCATGTCATACCCTTACATAAAGCCGGTCCCTCTTTTGATGTATCCAACTATAGACTCTTAGCCATTTTTTCAGCACTTGCCAAAATCTTAGAAACATGTATACACAAACAGATCTTAGACCGCATTCTGTCAAATAATCTATTATAGCAATAACCCACGCCTGGGTGTGGGTAATGCTGGATTTATCCATGGTTGGTGTGGTTTGGTCACAAGGGCGAAGCCTGAGTGGCCAAACAAAGCCAACCGTGGGTAAATCCAGCATTACCCACTCCCAGAAGTGGGTTATTGCTATTATACAATGACATTATTTAAGAAAAAAAATATTTACTTTTCTTAAATAATGGCATTGTATAATGCCTCCTTGCTGCCCTTCCGCAGCTGTCTGGTATTCTGCGGCAGTTCTGATGTACTGCGAATGCGTATGCCTATGCAGTACATCAGTGCTGTGGGCAAAAGCAACGGAGAAAGCAAGATCTCCGTTGCTTTTTACAAATTATTTTGCTATGTTAAATGGGTTTAACATAGCGAGACAGCTTTAAAAAAGCAACGGAGAATCTCCATTGCTTTTTTAAATCTGTCTCGCTATGTTAAACCCATTTAACATAGCAAGACAGTTTTGAAAAAAGCAACGGAGAAAGCAAGATCTCCATTGCTTTTTACAAACTGTCTCGCTATGTTAAAGGAGTTTGACATAGCGAGACAGCTTTTAAAAAAGCAATGGAGAATCTCCGTTGCTTTTTTAAAGCTGTCTTGCTATGTTAAACTCATTTAACATAGCAAGACAGTATGAAGCAATGGAGATCTTGCGTTCTCCGTTGCTTAAAAAAAGAGTTATAGTAATGGAAAAAGTCCGGGCGACTGGACCTTTTTTCCATTACTGTAACTGATTTACAACATGCACGCTGACCAATCAGCGTGCACGTTTTTGAATATTAATGGGGGGTCGTTGTATAATATGTGATACACAACATGAATTTCAACCTAGGCATAGGACCAGTACAGTTCTAATTAGCTTTACTAATACTGTAAATCAACTCAAAAACAAAAAAAACTTGTCTCTGCTACCTTCCTAGATATGTCAAAAGCATTTGAAACTGTATTTCATCAAATACTTTTCAATAAACTGGCTTTTTGTCATTGCAGCTCTGAAGCCCTAAGTTGGTTTCTTAGCTACCTGTCAGATTGGAAACAAGCCACTTTATGGGACAATAAACTCTCTCCCCAGCTCTCTGTATGTTTAGAAGTTCCACAAGGATCTATCCTTGGCCCACTTTTATTCACATTTTTTACTAATGACCTAAACTCCTCAGCAAATCCAGCCTCAGTCATACAATATGCTGACGATGCTTCCCTAATCTGCTCTGCCTCCTTTATCAAGGAACTCCAAGAAAAAACTCAGGTAACCATCCACAGTATTGAAAACTACTTAACAGCCCATCAACTTATACTTAACCCCTAAAAAACCAAGCTTATGGCCTTCTATAATACCTCAACAAGAACCACCCCACTTGTTAATCTCTCTAGCTCTATATAAAATATCTCTATTTCCTCATCTAATGGCACAAAAATAGAAATAGTTGAACATACAAAACTTCTTGGTGTCACAATTGATAGTGGACTTAAGTATGAGAAACACCCTGCATTAACAATTACAAAGGTTCATGTCAAACTGTGCTTTCTCTACAGGGCTAAATTGTATCTTACTAACCATGCCAGACTCGCAACAGTCAGAACCCATCTCTTATCTTCCCTACTCTTCTGTTCACAAATATTTACTAATCTTCGCAAATCTGAACTGAATACTCTTGAATCTTCCTATAACCAAATAGTAAAATTTGCCACTAATCAGTCTCAAAGATCTCACCATTGCACTGCCCTTCTCCAGCTGAAATGGTTAGAGCTCCCACACCTGCTTACTCTGACTCAGCTACTAACTGCCCATACAGTCTTATACAAGCCTGACAACTGCCCAGCTCTATCTGACCTTGTCCAACCCTACATTAACCTAAAATATCTTAGATCTGCTTATAAAATATTGCTGAAGGTTATCAAAACCCAAAACTCTCACGACATCTCCTTATACTCACATATCATTGCCAAACACTGGAATTCTCTACCTCAGCGTATTCTATCCATCAATGATACACATTCATTTAAACAGTCCCTAAAGGAATATTTCACCAAACATAGCCTTTGCTCATGTTCTCCACCAGGCTAACTAATTTAACCCCTTACTGTCTCACTTCCTTTTCTCCACCACTAGTTGTCAATATTTCCTGGCAATTGAGCCTTCTTAGCTTCAGTTTGTGACATTTTTATCCTAAAAAAAAAAAAAAAAAAAAAAAAAAATATATATATATATATATATATATATATATATATATATATATATATATATATATATTTGTATTGTCTGTATGAATGGCATAAGGTTATTGTACTACCATTGTCACATGTTTTCAGATACAATGTCAAGGAACTTGTGTTTGAACTCCTATTGTAATTGTCATATGTACAAATGTATAAATATGTAGTCTTCCTTGGAGCTTTTCTCCCCGGGTCTTCGCTGAAAATGGGCTTCTTGCCCAGTCGGGCACTACCCGGTTACCAAATATAAATAAATAAATAAAAGTTGGAGTTGAATTTATTGGCCAGTAGGTTTGCTATATCTCCTGGCTTAGTACAGGTGGCTCCATTTACAATGAGCTCTGCACACAATTGTGTATTGCCTTTGAGGTTGTGGACATAGCTAAAGACTGCCTTGTGGTTGTCCTTGGCCTGGGAGGCCAAATGTACCTCAAATTTGGCTTTGGTAGACTATATTTGTCCTCTGAGATGTTTTTTTTTTAATTTGGTGAGAGTGCTTTTATCCTGCTGGGTGCTGCACCTCCTAATTTTTGACATTTTTTTCTTCCTTCAGTTATACATCCTGTTGATTTTGTGATTCCCCCAGAGTGGTATGTTTTTTTGAGTTAGTTCTGTACTTCTTCCTGGTAGGTAAAGATTCCTTAATGCAGCTACTAACACGCTTGTACAGGGTTTCTGTGAAAAGTTCTGCATAGGCAACAGTGTTCTTGGGGCTTATAGGGGCTTGAAATTTTGCCAGGTTATCACTTAATAGCTGTGGGTCCCAGTTTTATTTTTACTTCAAAGGAGACCATTTTTCATCTGACCTTACCAGGGAAGACATTACAGTAGGGGATGTACAGCATTCTTCCATATTAGTGAGGACCAAGGTACTCAAATGTATACGGTGCAGATTTTAGTGATCTAGAGATCTCAAATTACAGCCACTGCTATTTCACTCTGATATGACTGTCTTAAGTTGGGCAGAGAAGAGAGTCAGAATGCTACCCCCGTACGTAATTCACTTTATTAGTGGAAGACTCACAGATCACTTAAATGCTTCTCTGTGACAGACACCCTAGAAATGCAGAGGGGCTACACTTGATTAGTAAGACTATTGATTGACATTTGCAAGTGTGGATCATCCTTGTCAGCTTGCCAAAACCAGGAAAAGTGGTTTATAAATTGATGTATAGTTGTATGGCTGGTTATTGCTCATGCCCTGATAAGAAAAGTCAGTGTTAGGCATAAGGTGCCAAATAAGCTGCGGAAGAACACAGTATCTTAAAATGCACATTAAAACCCTTTCCTAATTAATACTAATCTACATCCACAGGGCAAATAACTACTAGTGTATTGGTAGGCTGCTAAAATTCACCTGTTTTTTATTAAAAAAAAAAAAAACTGCCATGTATTATACAATGCCAAGAATTTGATAATTAACTCATGTACTGAACTGTATTTACATATTCTGTGATTATATTATGTACTGACTACCAATTCTTGTTTAAAGCCGCAGTGGTGCAGCGGTAGCATTGTCACCTCACAGCAAGAGGTTCTCCCATTCGGTTCTCGGCTGGAACGCCTTCTGTGTGGAGTCTGCATGTCCTCCCCGCAGTCAAGTGGTGTTCGAAAGACATGCATGAATGGGCATGCCTTTGTTGAAGGTTGGGCATCGGGCTGGCACCTCGGCACCATAAAAATCAACTGCCAATCATTAGCGGACCGGAGTTCCGCTGTGGCGATCCCTAACTGGGAAAAGCCGAAAGAAAAACAACAACCAATTCTTGTTTAAATTTAATAAGTTTTGTAAGTATTGTAATCTACATTTATTTCACTTATACCATGTACTGACTAACAATTTTTGTCTAAATTTATAATGTGTTATAAGTATTGTGATCTATGTTTATCAATATTCTTTAAAAAATGTATTTTCCCCTGTATTAATTGTGGAGCTTTTCTCCCCAGGCCTCCACTGAAAATGGGTTCTTGACCCAGTGGACTTTCCCGGTCAACAAATGTTGATAAATAAACAAATGTCAATAAATAAATAAAATAAATCTTTTGTAGCACAGAGTGACACTGAAAAGGAAGCAGAACACAATGTGGTATGATCAGAAATAGTATGCATATTACAGCATAGCTGCACTGTCTCAAGTACAGTCATTAAAGGGATGTGACATTGTATAGTCTCAGTAACATAGCCAAAAGACAGATGGTACCCCTGTGATTAACATCCCCACTATAATAGAGTGAGGATTCCATGCCACAGGGTTTCATAACAGATGCTGTAGGAAAAGAGAATTTTGATCCAGACAGAATGACAGGTAGAGTTGTATGACGGAATGGTGATAATGCAGTGCACACCATTATAGTATTATACAGCAGGCTGGCAGTGTGTGCTATGTATCTGCAGTAATGGCAGTAACATAGGGTTATCACATGTTCCAATGATAGGTAGTGTTGTATTAAGGAATGGTGATACTGCAGTGTGCACTATTATAGTATTATACAGCAGGCTGACAGTGCGTGCTATGTATCTGCAGTAATGGCAGTAATATAGGGTTGTCACGTTTCATTTTATGCAGGACAATTGCTCTCTGGGCAGTCATTTCCTGTGAAAGAAAATCATAACGGCAAACATTCAGAAATGTTTAGGACAAAAATGTAAAGTTTCCTTCAATAGGTGGATAAAATGAGTGTTTAGTATCTGAAATGCCTATTTTAGGAAACTGCATAAACAAATCAAATTAGTTACTTAATGTAAATAAGAATGATGGAGCTTTTCTCTCAAGGTTATTTATGACCCAGTCAGACTTTACCAGGAAATAAATAAAATAATAAATACAATCTACAAAAATGAACTTTTATTTTGTCAGTAAACTAGAGTCCAGTCAGTCCTTTTCACTAATGGAAGGTACGGTGTGTCCTGCAAAATCTTACATTTGCATAAAATGTCCCACTTTGCACACTTGCAGAGGCGGTAACTCTGCAGGGACACTGTGTACAGTTGTGCTACCGTACGTCTCAGCTGTACATATTTTCACAGAATGTCCAGCTTTTTCCTTCATATTTTTAGCCTGGTTCTCATAAAATTGTGTTTTTTACTGGAAAATCACTGGCAAAGTATTGATGACTGACATCAGAAAATAATAGCATACATTTGAGTTTCAGACTTCATAACCTTCAGAAAACCCATGCTATTGAAAAGCCTGTTTTTCTAAAAACTTTCTAAGTTTGTAAAAACAATATTTAAAAAAAGGTGTCCCTATTTTTTGGCCTTAGTTCCCCCCCCCCCCCTTTACTTGTGGCTTTGTCAGGATTTCTTGCTCTAAGAGGTTGTGAGATATGTGTGTGAGGGCAGTATATAAAGTTAAGTGACTGCACATATATAATAAAATTATGTAGCTTGTGTTGACTTGCCATGAGGAACAAGTCATTGGAGAGTATCAGGCACTAAACAGGGTAGGATACTAGATCTGTCACTGCTCTGACATTGATACCATGTGAGTATTTTGGAATGGAAGCCATAGTTTGAATGACATCATGTAGGAGCAATGGTTGCCAGGCTGGGAATCAGCTACTTATCATGCATTACAAATAGGTAAAAGGATGGCAAAAAGCTTACGTAAAATATGAAAAAAGAGAGACGACCATTTCAAATACTGTTTGAAACGTGCATCCTTCAGATGCTATCTGTTGAGCTAGTGGCAGTCATGTCATATTGTTATTTCACTTGGCTAGCATTCAGAAGTCAGTAAAAAATAAAATACAAACTGAAATGAGCTGGAAACTATGTTTACTAATGTTTTAGCTTTGCATTTCTCAGTTGTTTTCCTGCATGGGATTGGCAATTCAGGTCATACATTTCTTGAAAGGCTACTTTTGCATGAGGTTAAAAAGTACAGGCAAGACTAATGAATGTCTCAGTGAGAGTTGTGATTACAACTGCAATCTGAGATGGAATCTGGATAACACCTTTGAAATTTCCTGTAGGCACTCCTTCCCCAACCCCCACAGTCACATCCCTGACATGCTCCGATTGCCAGACTGAAAATATAAACAAAGGGCAGAATCAAAACAAAAAAAATCCCTTGGACTATCCCTTTAAATATTACTGCATACATCATTTTGTTCTGTTTGACACCACAGTGCCTGTACTTGTCAAGGCCCATACAGGTGTACTAAACATTGCTGCTTCACCTTAGCTGCCAGGTACTGTTCACAATGCTGTCAGTGTGCATGTGGTATGGTGACAGGAAGCTCTCTGTCATCATCACTGTCATTGCTGCTGCAGGATATACTTGTGGTGATAGTGACAGTGCCAGATACTGTTCACAATGCTATCAGTATGCATGTGGTATAGTGGCAGGAAGCTCTCTGCCATCATCACTGTCATTGCTGCTCCTGCAAGATATACTTGTGATATTAGTGTGCATGTGGTACAGTGACAGGAAGCTCTCTGTCATCATCACTGTCATTGCTGCTCCTGCAGGATATACTTGTGGTGATAGTGACAGTGTCAGATACTGTTCACAATGCTATTAGTGTGCATGTGGTACAGTGACAGGAATGTCTCTGTCATCATCACTGTCATTGCTGCTCCTGCAAGATATACTTGTGGTGATAGTGACAGTGTCAGATACTGTTCACAATGCTATCAGTGTGCATGTGGTGCAGTGACAGGAAGCTCTCTGTCATCATCACTGTCATTGCTGCTCCTGCAGGATATACTTGTGATTGTGATGGAGCTTGATGTTGTGAATTTGGAGGTTCCTGAGACCAAGGGTTGGGCTGCCTTCTTCCTCATGATCAAATAGCTTGTAAACACTAAGACGGGTATAATCCATTGTCCCGGGATGTGTTTAAGCAATAGAACTGAGCTTTCAACAGGCTGACCACAATGTTCCTCATTTGTGAATGGACAGTGTTATTCTGCATTTCAGACACACTATGTGGGTTCCTAATGGGTATGATCATCCAGGGCTCTATTGGATATCCTGCATCCTCTAAATCACATAAGAGACATATGGGGAGAGACCTGGATACCCATTGCCTGTAGCTATCACTATGTGGGGCATATGTCTGCACTTATCTACTCAGTGGCCATATGGAATATCCCTGTCAGGAAATGGTGATAGACATAAGTTGTATGTCTTATATGAATCATGGGCACTTCTGGGATGCTGATCAGACACATTGGTTATGAACCCCTGTGTATGACATACTGCCTTTAAGTTTAGGAAATGGTAGCCCTTCCTATTGATATAATGCTGTCAGTGTTCACCTGGGGGGTTCCTTATGCCACATGTGTACAACTGATAAATCCCATCATTTTGGGGAAGTGGGTGATGTCACAGATGCCATTGGCAGGGTGGCATTCTACCCTGCAGTGTAAGCAAAACTGATATGGGCATTCACATGGTATGTGTAGCAGAAATATATTGAGAAAAAAACATCTTCAGTATTCTTTAAATTGATGCTTGATGCCTGTGATATACTTAGGGTGTTTTCTGTCTGCCCGTATAATATCACAGGTCCATTACATGCTGCAAAGCCAAATTTTGACAAAGTGTGAATAAGTCTTATGAATGAAAATATATGTGTGTGTGTGTGTGTGTGTGTGTGTGTGTGGGTGGGTGTCTGTGTACATCTGTAGTTCAACTTTAAGACTCTGCATGGGTCTATTCACAAGACAAAAATGCAGTTATTATATAGTACTTAATCTTTGTGGAATATAACAATTCAGAATATTTTCGACCCCATGCTGCTCAATACACATATACAGCCCTTCAAAGTCCAGGGTTCATAGCCATTTTCCCATAGCACCTTCACAGCACACTTAAGAGCTTCTCACACAGGTAAGTCAAACCCAACAGTTTCCACAACCTTTATCCAACTTTCCTTTGCAGGATAGCACCTCTACTGTTCCAACAATGTCTTAGACTCAAATTTGCTGGTGTATGCTCCATAGAAATCCTTTTAGGGTTAGAGGTAACTGAATATGACAAGCCTAGTAAGTTCAGGTCTAATGTACTGCTGTTTTTTACTCGACATGTCTTCCTTTTCCTATTTGCAAAGCTTGTATCTGCTGCTAAAAACACACTCTGTAGAGTATAACATGTGTTCAATAGTTCATTTGAGGTTGTCCTACCTTCCTCACCACTCTCTTTAGTGCTCAAAACAGATAAAGCAGCTAAAGCTCCATCCACGACAAGTAATTATGATCAGTTCACCAATCATAACCTGAAATTATGTATTCTCAACATGGATGCCAAGATTAACCTCTCAAGCTTTGCTCTCGATGTAAGTTTTTGGCATCCATGTCATGAACACATAACAAGCAGGTTATGATTAGTGACCCGATCATAATCCTCTGTGTTATACAACCATTTCTGTGGCGGCCATTCTTTACATGTGCTTTATGCATATTTTGCATATCCCTGTTAGCCAGTCTGATTGTTTGATTTGCTCATTTTGTTTATCTATATTTGTAACACATAATGAGAAGTTTATCTGGAATTTTAAGAGATTATCAGCAGTTTATCTGCATCCTTGTTGTGTCACATACCTTAATAACAATTCCCTAAATCAGCAATATGTATGTTACTCAATAAAAAACAAAAAGCACTCCAGACTCAAAAATGCCAATAAAAGCTTTTAATCTTACAGAGCTTTCAGGATTTCTATCTTAGTCAGTGGTAAAAAAAAAAGATTCCAAGAAATATCAGTTACTTAAGTACCAAATTCAAATTTCATCACAAAACACAGCCTCCAATCAGAACATAGAGTTAATTAAGTTTGGTAAAAGCTTTAAAAAATTATCCACTACATAATTTTTAAAGTTCAACATTAGAAAACTACATCACCTGATATTCTTTTTTTGGTCTCCCATCCAAGCACTAATGAAGCCAAACCCTGCTTAATTTCTAACATCCAAATGGATTGTGTTTATTCAAAGTAATACAACTATTTATTTTTATTTATTTATTTTATTTTTTATTTTATTTTACATTTGTTTACCGGGAAAGTCTGACTGGACAGAGGTCCATTTTCAGCAGAGGCCTGGGGAGAAAAGCTCCAAAATGCAATACATTACATGAGAGAAAAAAGTAGAGCATATATATATATATATATATATATATATATATATATATATATATATATATATATATATATATATAGCATTTATACACATCATAACTTCATGTAAGTGATTAACATTTCGTACAGTAGACAATCGTTGAGGTACATAAACTTAAAACAGCATTTTGTTTTCAGTTACAAGTTTTGTTAGGTAAATGTAAATGGGAAAACCGTTTATTCATAGCTGTACCTTGAAACATTCTTTTGGTATGGATTAGCCTGTTGAGTGACATGAGCATAGCCAGTTACTTAAATAGTGGGTTTTCAGGAGTTTGTTGAATTGAATAAAGGAGGTGGTAGAAGTTATTTGTCTTGGTAGTGTGCTCCAGGTTTTGGCAATGGTGCTGGCAAGGAGGGACTTACCAGCTTCATTTTTCTGTTGAATGACAGTTATGAGGTTCTGGTTACTATTTCTTAAGGGTCTAGAGGGATTTTGGGGCTGAATTAGATGCTGAAGTGCTGGGGTTATTTCAGGAAGCTAGTAGAGTTTTGCGCTATAAAGAGTTGCTTGAGTAGAAGTATATGAGGCGATTCAAGCCAGTTGAGCTGCTTAAGGGATAGACAGTGATGGGATCTATATGAGGCTTCAGTAGCAAACTTGGCAATTTTGTAGCAAGATTCCATTTTATTTAGATCAATTTGGCAGAGAATGGTCAAGATGGGAGAGGCATAGAGGAGGGTGGATAGAAGATGAGTCCTTGCGTTGGTTACTTAGGTGTGTTTAGTCATAAACTGTTTGTTTCTGTAGAGGAGACCAAGTTTTTTATTAACTTTTTAATTGTTTGTGCTATGTGGATGTCAAACCTCAAGTTATTGTCTATTTCTATGCCTAGCAGTTTAGTGTGTGGGGTTGGACTGATTTGAATGTTTTCTTTGGAGTTGATGGTGAAATTACTATTTAGTGGAGGAGCTCTGCCCGGGCAGAAAATAATTAGTTTGTTTTTTTTGGGGATTAAGTAGAAGTTTGATGTTAGTGAACCAAGTTTTGGCTAGGGTGAAGTTATTTTGGGTTAGGGTTTGCAGTTCACTTAAGGTGGGGACAGCACATATAAGGGTGGCATCATCTGCATATTGTACTACTGAGGCAGTGGGTGAGGATGAAGAGATCTGATTAGTAAATAGAGAGAACAGCAATGGGCCAAGGATGGATTCTTGAGGGACTCCTATGGTTACTGGTAACAAGGGGGACAACTGGTCCTGCCATAAGACTGCTTGCTGACAGGCAGATAATTAGCTGCTGAACCATGATATAGAGGAGGGACATATATTTAGGGTGGATAGAGTATCAAGAAGCAGACTGTGGTTTACCATGTCAAAGGCTTTTGATAAGTCTAAGAATATGGAAGAAACAAATAGACCCTTGTTTCTGTGGTGGTTAACTATGTTGGTGAATGAAAGTAGTGCTGTGGGAAGGTCTTAGATAGGGATATGAAGAGTAGGTTGTTATTTTGGAGGTACTATATTAGTTGAGTATGAACAACTCTTTCTAATATTTTTGATAAAGATGATAGGATAGCTATTGGGTGAAAGTTGGTGAGCTCTAAGGAGTTACCTCCTTTGTGCAGTGGAATAATATGTGATGTTTTCCATGAGGTGGGGACTTTGCACTCTGATAGAGATCTATTTATGAGAATAGAGACAGGATAGGCTATAGTTTCAGCTGATCTCCGAAGGAAGTCTGCTGGGAGCTGATCAGCTGCTAGAGTGGTTGGTTTAACTTTACTAAGGAGTTTAGAAATTGCTTTGGTGGACACAGAGTGAAGGTGAAAACTGGGGGTATTGTTTTGTATATTGGGGTGGATTGGGGTAGTTATTGGTGTGGGGATGATACTACTATTTTGGGCATTGGAAAGGGTCTGGACTGTTTCGGTAAAGAATTTGTTAAATTGAGTTGGAATGTTTTCATGGTTATTTGGTAGCACAGGGGTTGGAGTAGTGGACTTTCTTGGATGCAGTATACCATTTATTGTGGCCGAGAATTTTTGGGGGTTGTGAGCATATTTTTCATGCATGTTTGTGTGTAGTAGCTGGATTTGTCTAATTTGATTTGTTTTTTTGGCTTTGTTACGGAGCTCCAGATAGTTTTGTCTCAAAGTAGTGGTTTTGTTTTTCTGATATTGAATCCAGACATTGTCCTTTCTTTCATTATAGTTTTAGTATCTTTCCTTAGCCATGGGGCATAGTTAGTTTTTATTCTAATGGTTCTAGGGGGTGCATTATGGTTTAAGATTTTTATGAAGGTTGTGTTAGAGTATTTGATGGCTAGAGATAGTTGTTTTAGGGGAGTCTAGTTACAGCTTTTTAGTGCATTGATGAGATCAGTAGCTATAAAGGTCTTTTTGTTTCAAACTACTCTGAGGATAGGTTGGTTGAAGGTTTGGGATTTGTTCCTAATTAGGTAGATTGGATGATGGTCACTTAGGGTATCTGGAAGACAGCCAGATTGCTGTGCAAGAGTAGGGTCAGATATCAGGATCCAGTCTAAGATGGATTGGCGTTTGGATGTTTTGTCAGTTCTAGTGGGGTGGTTAAGTTTGGGTAAACCTGTAGAGGTTTATAAAGGCAGAGAGGTTATGGCTGGAGCAGTTAAGCCAGTCAATATTGAAGTCTCCTAATATTATGGTTTCATGTGGAAGGGAGTTGGAGGTCCAATTAAGCAGGCTTTCCATTACAGTGATGTTATTGCCTGGTGGGATATAGCCACCTGCAATAATTATGTGTTTGCTGGAATTTATTTTTAATTTGGCAAGGATTAGTTCTACATCTTTGACTTCTTGGGTGTTGTAATCTAGTTGTTCTATGGTGAGATGATTTTGGAATAATATTGCAACACCTCTGCCCTTTTTCTCTAATCTGTCTCTTCGGATAATATTGTAACCCGGGGCAGTAATCTCATTATTATGGTGTTGTGGTTTGAGCCATGTTTCAGTTAACACAGTGATATCTGTTTTTTATAGAGCTAGTAGGGTGTGAAGGTCTTGAATTTTGCTAAGAATACTTCTTGCATTGATGTTTAAGAAGAGGAGAGCTGAGGTAGGTCTGTGGTATAGGGGATTTAGCTGATTTAAGTTTGGGTTGGCTGATGTTTTGGGTCCTGGATTGGGATGTATGTCTCCACTACAAGTGAGTTTATGGAGTGGGTGTAGATAGAGTTTGGTTAACTTGTGAATTATTTTAGTTTGTCTTTGAGAGGAGAAGGGGTTAGTTTTGATTTTTGGTTTAATGCATGAGTAAGAGAAGGGTTGTGAGGAGTTAAGGTCACATGGTGATACAGGGAGGTTTTTTGTAGTTTGATGGGGTTGGCTGTGGATTCTGTTTGCCAAGGGGATGGGGTGTGGTTAAGAACATGAGTGTGGTAGGAGGACAGGATGGAAAGTAGGAGTAGGGTGAAGATTATTAATGGGTAGAATTATGTTTTTAGTAGTTGGGTTGGATGTGTGTAACCCACATTATTTAGTTTCAGAAAGAATGGGTTGTATACAAGGGTAATATCTATGAACATTTGAGTTTGGTGTTGTATTAAAGGTGCAGTATTTGAGATGTGGGGGAGTTTGCTGTTAAAGGGGGTAAGAGATTTGAAGTGATAGGTGAATGAGAATGTAAAAATTGGTGATGGGAGTTGTCTATAACTACAAGTTGAAGTGATGTTAGGGACTTAGGAGCTATTTAAGCTTCAGGTAATGCTGGGTACACAGCTACAGTAAAGTGATGGAGAGTATGGCTAGTGCAAGAGTTATCATTTTATGTGAAGGGAGCTGCTGTATGGCCAGGAAGTGCTGGTCACATAAGTGGTGTCCTCTAGTTAAGAGGGGGGAGCAGATATAATGAGTTAATAAAATGGGAGGGGATACTTGCTACTTATCTGTAATGTTGTCCTTGACTATGGGTAAAGGTGATGAGAATTATGCATTGTCAATCTGTTTGTACTATGTTCAGATATGTATATTTAATGTAATTAAAATATTAAATATAAGTAATAGTTAATGGTTATAGGGTAGTGTGTATAGAGAGGTGGTGGAGGAGGTAGGGAGTCTATGATGGAGGCAGGAAGTAAGCTGGAGTGTTGCTGAGGAACAGGAAGGGGAGGAGTTTTGGGTAGGAGGAAACCGGTGGTTAGGTATAAAGGAAATGATATGGGGGTGGGTGAGAACAGGGGTGGTAGGAAAGTGAACTGAGGGTGAACGGAGCCGGGCCCACCCACAGTGACTGTAAGAAACAATCAGTTAGCTATGCAGGTAAATCTGGATACAGAGAGGCAGGAGAGCATGGAAATAAGACAGTGGGAGAATTCTAAGGAATAGGAAGGTATTAGGGCCAGCAGGGTAGAGTAGTGTAGGAGGGCAGGCTAGAGGACAAACTACCGAAGCACAGAAAGTAGGGAACTGGAAGCCAATACATAAATAGCCCTACAGTTAAATATATGATCAGAACCATAGTCTGACACATGCTTAGCAAGGGAATTAGTATTACCTTTTCTCCTTATGTCTGACTGATGTTCTATAATATGTTCTTTTAACTTCCTGTTACTGTTTCCTACATAAAAGCTAGAACACTTTGAACAAGTAGCCAGATAGACTATGTTACTATTACAGCAAGTGGCAGTGCAGTTAAAGTGATAGGTCTTTCCTATAACAG
Organism: Protopterus annectens; assembly: GCF_019279795.1. NCBI lineage: Eukaryota > Metazoa > Chordata > Ceratodontiformes > Protopteridae > Protopterus > Protopterus annectens. The sequence continues at coordinate 1,668,601,758 of NC_056744.1, read as the reverse complement.
GATAAATTATTGTTGCTACATATTAATTTGCAATAAATACAGTTTGCCCCTGCCTCCTGCCTAGAAGTTCTACCATGTAGTTAACATCACTGACCTTCCTTAACACTTTGAAGGGTGCCTCCCAAGCTGCCTGCATCTTATTGCACCTGACAGGAATTAGAACCATAACCTGCTGCCCCACAGCATACTTTTTGGCGCAAGCATTCCTGTCATACCAGACCTTTTTCTGCTGTTGGGTTTCTGCCAAGTTCTCCTGGGCCAAGCCCATGAGTTCTATGAGCTTTCTCCTGAGGTTTAGGACATATGCCACAACATACTCCTTGATGGACTCACATTTACCGTCCCACTCATCACAAATCAAATCTAGAAGTCCCCTCACCCTATGGCCATACATCAACTCAAAGGGTGAAGACCTGTGGATTCCTGGGGTACTTCTCTGTAAGCAAACAACAGATGGGGTAAATATTTGTTCCACTCCTTCTTAAATTGGTCTGCAAATGCCCACAGCATGTCTTTTTTAGTATAGAGTTTAACCTCTCCACCAGACCATTAGTTTGGGGGTGGTAGAGGGTGGTCTTTAAGTGCTTCACCCCACAGCACTCCCACAGAGAAGCCAGCAGTTCTGACATGAAATTGGCACCTCTGTCAGTCACTATTTCTCTTAGGAAATCGACCCTGCTGAAAATCTGTACAAAACATTTGCTACCTTCTCTGCCTTGATGGAGGACAGATCCTCCACCTCAGAGTATCTAGTAGCATAATTTACTACCACTAGGCTATACTTTTCTCTCTGTGTAACTTGGGGGTACTCAGAGGCCCCACGATATCCATAGCTACCCTCTGAAATGGCTCATCAATCACAGGCAAAGGCACCAGAGGAGCTTTGACCTTGTCCCCTGCCTTGCCTACTTTTTGGCACTGCTCACAGGTCCCACAGTACCCTGTTACATCCCTTCCAATCCCAGGCCAATAATAGTTCTGCATAATATGTCTCTTGGTATGCTTTATGCCCATATGACCTGCAAAGGGAATGTCTTAGGCTATGGCTAGAAATTTCAGATGGCAGGCTGTGGGCACAACCAACTGCTGTACTCTCTCACCCTCTAGCCCTCCCTCAATGGTCCATTCTCTATACAGTAACCCTTTGTTCCAGTATACGGAATCCCCTTTTCCTTGAGAATCAGATGCCTCCCTAGCTACCTCCCTCAAACATTGTAATTTATGGTCTCAGATCTGAGCCTGTCTCAACTGTCTCTTTGTAACCTTTCCCAGTTCCCCTTCCACAGGAAGTCTGGTATCCCATGACAGCAGTGCCTCACTGTCATTCTGGGTACTACTACTCACCTCTGCCATTGCAGTCACTGTGTCTAAGGAACATCCGTAACCACCAGCAGCTGTGGCTTATCTTCAGTCTCACTGCTACAGGGTAGATCCCTCCCTGAAGTAGCCACCTCACCAGTCCTGACTTCAAGTGCACAGTCTGCCTGGGTCCCATACAGGCTACCAGACCAACATGCCTGTCTCCAAGCCTGACAGCATGTAACTGCATGCACACAAGGTACTGCATTATCAAAATCATTCCCTGTCAGGACATCTGCAGGGATATCCACAAACACACCTACTTGCTTGCTTCCTTTTCCACCCCCCAGTCAAGGTGAATCCTAGCCAAAGGTATGTGGAATGGGGTCCCTCCTAAAGTTTTAACTGGAGTAGAATGCGCAAGCAAGTACTGCTCCTCTTTAACCATTGCAGGCTTCACAAAGGTTAGGTCAGAGGCTGTGTCTCCTTAGCAGTGGCCTCTTTTCCATCTACTAAGATAGGATATAACCTCTTGTGGTAGTTTGATATTCTTGTTGTCTCCAGACAACTTACCTCTGGCATTCTGTTATTCCCACTTGTGGGCTCCCCCACATTTTGTTCCCCACCTTGCATCCATGGACATCTGTATGCTACATGGCCCCACTGGTTACATTTAAAACTTTTAACCCTTGATTCTGGCTGTGTACCTGAACTAGTGGCTTTCCCTGTTACTGGTGGACTCTGTTGGGGCAGTTTAGACTCCCCACCATGGGTTTCCTTATACCCATGTGCAGCAACACCCTGCTTGCTAGGTATAGGTCTCATTTTTTCCCCAACGCATTTCCTGTCTGCCAACCACGTTCTCATGTCCTCAGACAAAGTGCTAAGGGCTTGTTCCCTCACCAAAATGTCTGCCAGCTTTTCAAAAGTAGTGGCCTGAAACCCATTCACCCACCTATGAAAATAAGTGTTTAGTTCAGCAGTGTAACCACAACTGTGGGCAGTACAGAGATATCAAACTCCTGTCACATTGCATGAAAGTTCTGGAGAGGGTGATTGATAAACGGATACACAGAGTAGTAGAATGTATGCAGCAGGTGAGCAGTTTGGATTCAGATCAGGATGCAACACAACTAACCTGATGTTTGCAATCAGACAGATAATCGAGAAGAAGCCAGAGATGAGGAAAGATTCCAACTGGGCATTCCTAGACTTGGAGAAAGCATATGAAAAGGTCCCAGGAAAGCTGACTTGGGCAGTAGTGTTGTGGTTCGAAGTCCCAGAAATATTGGTAGAATTAGTGCAGGCTATGTACAAGGACCCAATGACTCAAGTATGAACAGTGTTCTGCCTCACAGAGGGGTTCCCAGTGGGAGTGGGTGTGCACCAGTGTTCAGCTCTGATTCCACTGCTGTTCAGACTTGTGATGGGCTACATTAGCAAACAGGTTAGATGGGACAGATCAACAAAGTTGCTGTTTGCAGACGATGTGGCATTACAGGCAGAGTCTGAGCATGAACTTCAGCAAAGGATAGGAGGATGGTGTGTGAGGGTGTGTGTGTGTATGTATACATTCTGTCATAGACTGGTATCCTGTCCACTCCAGGATTAAGCTTCTCTGCTTTATACATGTTCAGTTCAAGGACTGGATCTGGCTTTCCTCTGACCATGAAACGGATAAAGTGGATATTGGAAAAATGTAAGTACTTGCATTTGTAGTAGAATTACTAGTAAAATTCTATGATTGCTGCTTTGAAGCATAGGTCATGGGATTAATATATGTAACAAAAGCAAGCTGCTAAACTATTAAAGTCTATCTTTATTAAGCACAAGTAAAATATATCATAGGTTCATGGTTCACAGGTTCAAAAGTATTTAGTCCATTCCTCAAATCTACAGTGTATTTTCTCTGTATCTAAAGACAATTTCTAAGCCAGCTACAGGCCACTCTAGTAGCGTATTCAAAATAAATTATTGCTTTGCCACAAGGAATAGCTGTAGCTAAAGATAGGGCAGTATGGAGGGTTGTGATTTCGAAACCTGCATTTGCTGAATATAAGCAACTTGTAGCATAGCAAATGTTACTTATGATTTGTAAGTCCTTGCAGTGATATCAGTGATTCACAATTAATATTGTGTAATCTGAACCAAAGGTCAGCCTACTACACCACTCAGAATAGTACAGCAAGAAACTCTGTTTTCCAGATTTGTGCATGTAGTACACAGTGAAGGCATGCATTTCATTAATGTAGCTTCTGACTGCACCTAAAAGAAAAATTAGCAACAACTTGTAATAAAATAAATTTACTAGTTCCTCATTACCAGATCAGTTTGGTGCTGCTCCCGCTGACATCATTGCAGCATCAGGTTACAAGGTCTGCTGGTTTGCTGAGTGAGGGTTAACTACTAAAATGCTTTTTGGCATGATGTAACAGATTTCTTGAGGTATGATTACATTTTCTATCTAAAAGGTGGAAATGATGTTAAATGCTAACAGTGTCTGTGCAAAGACACAGAAGGTTATAGAAAGGGGAAATATGACAAGTTTAGTTAGCCCACAGATGTAGTAGAGTTTATCTTGAGTTCAGATCTTTGAATTTGAGAAAAAAAAGTACTAGAAGTTTCTAAAATGGAATGCCTAAAACAGGTTACTTGGAGTGAGACATTTTAATCTCTGATTTGAAGAGCTCTCAGCATTGCCCCTTTAAAAGGAGGTGGCCACTTCTCAGCACATAGTACTTCCTGTTCTTTGAAAATGAAACTGAAAAGGGTTAGTAGTAGTTATGTGGCATGAAATTATTTGCTGTTTGCCTGATAATTCAATGATTTTGTATTTAGATGCTATTTCTGTAGAACATCTGTTTACAGGATTTGATATAAAATAATGAAACTGACCTGGCATGAATTTGGGCAGGCACTTCCTCAGTGAACTGATTGCTGGCTGATTTGGTGCAAAGATCCCAGAGAGTGAAGCAGGAATGTACACAAAACAAGAAAGAGACTGCAGGGAAAAAGAAGCAATGCATAATTTGTGTGCTACAAATGGAAGAACAGAGCAGTGTTGTGGGGAGCACAAAAAGAGACTGGAGTTATTTTGTAAGGAGGACGAGACCTTTATCTGTGTCCTGTGTGTTCCCAGACATTCCAGCCACAGTTTTCTGTTCCTGCACGAGGCAATCAGTGTGTATAAGGTAAGGGACACTGCATGATAACTAATTTTAGCTAACAGGGTTCTTATACGGATTGTACTAACATTTTTTTTTCTGAATTTTCAATCTGGAATGTGTGTCTTGCTTAGTTATTACTTATTAAAATTAGTATTGTTTTATTAGTGCTTCATAACAAATCAGTTAGTTTTCTTGTATATTCTGGGAGCATATGTAAGGAGAACCTTTATTACTGAGAGCTATGTTGCCATACTCTTTTCAAATATAATAGTTCAGCTGGCATAAGTATACGTGCATACATGCATGCATGTGCAGGGGTGTAGCCAGATATTGAGATTTTCTACAAAAAACTAATGTTGTTGCCCCCACCACCCACCTATCATTTTAAAGATTTATTCAACACTCAAAATGTCTGCCATGGTGGTGCAGCGATTAGCAGTGTCACCTCACAGTAAGAGGTTCTGTGGTTCGATTCTCAGATGGAGCTTCTTCTCTGCGGAGTCTGCATGTCCTTTCTGTGATCGACTGAACTTTAAAAAGACATGCATGCAGGTCCATGAGTTTGTGTGTGCCTTCTGTGAAGGTTGGGTGCCGGGCTGGCAACTCGACACCGTAAAAATCCTCTGCCAGTCTTAAGCGGACCGGTGATCTGCTGTGGCGACCCCTAACCAGGAAAAGCCAAAATACTCAACACTCAAGATGCTACCCCAGCCATAAAGGAGGGGGCACCTTATTTTTAACTGTTACCATTTATACCCATAATATATATATATATATATATATATATATATATATATATATAAAATTAGATGTGATTTCCTTTCACACAATAATTCTTGGCTTTGTATTAGTGAAGTACCTTGCACCTAGTTCTGTGCAGAAGTGGGTTTGTCCATAATGATTGACAGGAGAAATGGGCTTGGAAATGTCTGATGACTGACATGTATGCTGATTTCCATTTGACATCATAATTGCATCGTTTGTACCTCTTGCATATTGATAAATTTGAGTGACACACAAAAAAGGAAATAAACAAGTGGAGATACAGACTGCATTACATACAATGTAGGATTTCTTTAAGCTGTACTTTATTAAACTGTTAAGCCCAAAAATCACGTCTCAATAAAGTAAAAAGTAAAGAAATTCTGTAGTATGTCATACACTGTGTACCTAGTTTTGTGTCTGAGTGAGGTTGTACTTCCCACATTTGCTAATATTTTCCAGAGCTACAGCCCATCTTTTGAAAGTGAAGAGCTGTATCCTACAGTGTGTTGCGTGCACATCTTGAGCTACTTGTAGAGTTGCCACCTTTCCAGTTTTCCAAAATGATGGATATTTTTACAGAAAACTTACATCTTGCAGGACAGTTCTTATCTTCAGTTACACATTTTCATTTCTTCACTAAGATGTAGTTGTTGATATATATGTTCCAGATATGGCATAATATACAATGCATTATTTACAAGAGCATAAATATCAGGACATTTGCAATTTTCATGTTTGTTTTGGTAACATCAGATGCTGAGCTAATGTGTAAGCCTGACTCAAAGTTTAGTGGTCGTGAAGGAGATTCATTATTGTGATGTGTAGTGGCAGCATGTTTATATGTCTGTATAGCAAGAAAAGTGCAGAGCCGGTAAGAAGGCAGCTGTCTATAGGGCTGTTTGCCCAGTGGCATATGTTGTTGGCTTGTTTCTATGTCCCTGTTCAGTTATAGCTGCTGCAGAAATAAATTATTAGTAAACATTTGTAGGCAATACTTAAGGCAGGGAGACATGCTTGCAATGAAGAATGTACTAAGCCACTTACTAATGCTGTGTGCAGGAGAGTTAGCCACCTTTCACCACATTTCTATGGGTTGGAGACAGTGCAGTGCAAGAACTCATTGCAACGGTTTCTGTATCACATTTTAGCTGTCTGACTGTATACTACCACATATGTTGGTGATTTTATAAATGTATCAGTAAAAAATATCACATTTGAAGATGTCTGAAGACATTGTCACAGTTAATTACTTCACTGCTTAACCTTTTGCCAGACACTCGTTACCAAGGCATAGCACACAAATGGGCTTCAGCATGTATTTTGAAAATGCTTGCTGTGCAAACCATTAGGCAAAGAGATCTGTGGATAAAAGAGCTTAAGAAGTCTGTCAATCTGTCTTCTCAACTAGAACTTCTTACCTTATATGTGGCATGTAAGTGAGGCTACATACCAGCTGGTTACAATTTAAGCCAATCCTAAATTCTACCTCTAAAACTGCTTGACTCTTAAAACCTCCACAGTTTCCAATATTTGTATTTTTCAGAGCAAGCAAAGCATAGAAACTTCCAAGCATTTCGTTGAACCATGCAACAGAGAGATCAATATTCATACCGGCACATGCATGAATATTTTAGTAGTTTAACCATGCTGTCAGGAGATCTCAAGGGGGGTGGTGGTTTGGGAGGGACTTGCTACTCTGCATCCTGCAAGGTACTTCACTAATCTTCTTCTTCTTCTTCTTCTTCTTCTTTCGGCTTTATCCCGGTTAGGGGTCGCCACAGCGGATCACCTGTCCGCACATTGAATGGCAGTGGAGTTGTACGGTGTCGAGTTGCCAGCCCGGCGCCCAACCTTCCACAGAAGGCACACTCACACCTAGGGCCAATTTAGAGTGTCCAATCCACCTGCAGCATGTCTTTGGGATGTGGGAGGAAACCGGAGCACCCGGAGGAAACCCACGCGACCACAGGGAGGACATGCAGACTCCGCACAGAAGGCACCCCAGCCGAGGATCGAACCGGAGAACCTCTTGCTGTGAGGCGGCAATGCTAACCACTTCACCACCGTGGCCGCCCCAAGGTACTTCACTAATACAAAGCTGAATTCTTTATATACCTCTGTACAATAAATCTTTGTTTACACAGTTCTTAACATTCTGTGCTTTTGGAGTGTTGAAATTTCGAAAAGATGCTCAGAAAAAAATGTTCTTACTGGAGTATATTGAGTATGCCTAGCTAGGGTGTATATTATGTGATAGAATGCTTAGATGAGCAAACACCTACACATCGACCACGTAATATCGAAGGCAAAAAACAGCGAATGGCCAAAGTAACACGGGGAAAGTTTTCCCTTTGCCATTTGCTGTGTTTTGCTGTTTTCTCCATTGTAGAGTGGTCTCAGAGTTCGTATATTTAGTTTGGGGGTGTGGGGGCACATCTCCCCCCCACTTAGTTTGGCTGTAAAGTTTCTTTCTTCTTTTTTTTTTTTTTTTTGGTGGCTGACAATTTGGTTTCCCGGTGGCATTCGCTGTTGTGGGGTTTGATATTACGTGGTCGAATTTTAGGTGTTTGCTCACCCAAGCATTCGATCACATAATATAGACCTGCCTAGCTCTACACCCTTGTGTAGGTGAATGCACACTGTGGATAGATAAATACACACACAGGCAGAAAAAGAGAGAAGGAAGATTGCCTTTACCATTATGATGCTAGTTGGCTTGTAGCTTATATAGTGGGAAAAGATTATTTATTTTATTTTACATTTGTTGACCGGGCTAGTTCAATTGGATACATGTCCATTTTCAGTAGAGGCCCGGGGAGAAAAGCTCCAAGACAGATAAAAACAGGCAAAGATTTTTTATTTATTTTTTTGTTACAAAAAACTAGACACATGCTATTTCTACACATTTCATAGATCCATTTACAAAAAGTTAGAGCAAGATATTTACTTGTACTAGTAACTAAAAAGTATCCCATTTCTGGTTAAATGTTTTCATATTGCACCACAGGACCCAAGTTTAGTGAAGAGAGTAGAGTTAGAAAAGATATTAGAAGCAGTAATGATAGGTTAGTCAGGGAGGGCAAAGCCAGTGTGTATTAAGGAAAATTTTGAGTTTGTTTGAAGAGTGATAAGGTAGGAAGGGAAGTAAGTTCACTAGGTAGAAGGTTCCAGTTTTTCCCAGTTGTGTTAGAGAACAGCGAGTCCCCTCCCATGTTGTTAGACTTGTTAATGTTAACTAGAAGTTTGTTGGGTGAACGTAAGGCATTAAGATTTTTATAAGGAGTTATGAGGTCTAAGAGTACTGGAGTATTGTTAGGCCGGTAGAGGATCTTATGGCCAATAGTAAGTTGGTTGAATTGAAGCTGATTTTGTAGTTCAAGCCTTCCGAGTTGTTTGAGGTTATGACAATGGTGGGTTCTGAAGGGTTTACCAGTAGCAAATCTGGCAATGTTGTTATAGGAGGTAGCTAGTTTGACGAGATTATGTTTTGATAGGTTAGTATGTATTGGTGAGGCATAGAGAAGAGTAGAGATTAGATGGGAGTGGGCAATGGTAGTTCTTGCTATTGGTGTAAGGAATGGTTGGACTCTATACAGGGAGCCCATTTTTCTGTTACCCACATTAACAACACTATAAAATCAGTTATCAAAGTTAAGGTTGTTATCTATTGTGATCCCTAGGAGTTTTGTGGTAGAGTCAGGGGCTATGAGGGTGCCATTATTAGAGATGACTGAGAAATCTATAGGTGTGGACTTACGAGTAGGAGTAACGAGCAGGAGCTTTGTTTTTTTTGGGATTCAAAAGGAGGCAGCATTTCAAAAACCATGTCTCACCTATGTTAAATATTTCAGGGTTTGGGATTGCAGTTCAGAAGCAGATTTAGCTGTGCAGATTAAAGTAGAGTCATCTGCATATTGTGTACAAGTTGCATTGGGAATAGCTAAGTAGAGATCATTAATGAAGTCTGAAAATGAGAGGACCTAGAATGGAGCCCTGGGGGACACCCAATGTGACATGCAGGTGGGATGATCGATTATTCTTCCAGAGCACTGCCTGTTACCTGTCGCTCAGGTAGGACGTGAACCATTTTACGGATAGAGAATCAAGGGAAAGTGATTTGAGAAGATAGATAAGCAATGTATGGTTTACCATATCAAAACCCTTTGAAAGATCGATAGTAGAGCTTAAGAGAGTACATTGTTGTTGCAGTTTACCTATTAACTGATGACAAATAAATTTTTCCATTATTTTTGCTAAGGGGGATAGAAGAGCTATGGGCCGATAGTTAGAATATTCATTTGAGTTGCCATCTTTGTGTAGGGGGATAATGTGTGAGATTTTCCAGATGGCAGGGATGGATCCTTCCTTAATGGTTCTATTTATCAAGGTTGATATTGGATAAGCTACAGCTTTAGCTGCTTTCTGCAGATATTCAACTGGGATCTGGTCAGCGGAGGGAGTACAAGGCTTAAGTTTTGCTAGGAGTTTGAAAATGAAGTTAGTAGAGATGGGTTGTAGTTGGAAGATAGGAAGAGTGCTAGTCATGGGGGTAGGAAGGCTGGAGGTATCGGGGGATAGCTGACTGGCTAGATATTGTATGGCTTCTGTGACGAAGGAGTTAGTCATTAGCAGTTTGGGTGGGAGTCTCATGATTAGCTCCTAAAGGGGTTGGTGTACTGGAGTGTCCTGGGTGTAAGAGTCTATTGATACTTGCCCAGAATCTTTGGGGGTTATTTTGGTGTGTTTGCTGTATTTGACGGTATTTATTTATTTATTTTTTTATCTAGGAGTATGGATTTTTTTAGTTGTGTTTCTTATTTGTCTAAATATTTGTTGATCAGATGTGCTTTTAGTAGTTCACCACCTAGTCCAGAATCTTTGGGGGTTATTTTGGTGTGTTTGCTGTATTTGATGGTGTTTATTTTCTTTTTTTTATCTGGGAGTATGGATTTTTTTAGTTGCGTTTCTTATTTGTCTAAATATTTGTTGATCAGATGTGCTTTTAGTAGTTCACCACCTAGTCCGGGCTTTATTTTGAAGTAGGATTTTTTGCTTGGCATCTTTGGTGAGCCATGGGGCTGGTTTTGACCCAAATCTTATTTTACATTTGGGTGCATGCAGGTCTAGGATAGTTAAAAATTTGGAGTTAAAATATAGGACCGCTTCTTCAGATTAGAGGCAATATTAGAAGAAGAGGCTTCATTGGTTTCAGATATCCTAATACAAGTGGGGGTCCATGTCTGACACAACCTAATGCAGTTCTCTGGCCATGGTTTGCTTAGACTTTAACAATGCATGTGAAGTGGCTTACTTAGACTTTAACATGGCATGTGACATGGTACTGAACAAATAGTGAATTAATTAGAATGACTTGGACTAAGTCCCTTGGTGGTAGCATGAATAACACTTTAAGTAGGTAAGGTCATAAGAAAAGGATCCCAGTCTGTAGGGTGGCTGAGTACAAGTTTACCACATGGGTAAGTATGGACCAGTCCACTTCATTGTTCTTATGGAAGGACTGAAGGAAATGTTAACCTTTATGCTGATCTCTCCAAGTTATTTACATATAGGTTAAGGTTTTGAAAGGACGAGGAGCAGTTCTTGTTTAGACTGGAGGGACTACCTGAGAACCAGCAACTGATTACAGTTCATTTTATTCTCAGTTTTACTCATCATGGTAAATTTACTTATGCCCTTTTTTGTTTTGTTTTCGCATTTTTTTTTCAGTTACGATACCCACAATATGATGTCATGGCAGAATTGGTAAACTATTAACATAAATGCGAAGGACTGAGGGTAATTAAACAACTTATTTAGTAGAGCAGCTTCTTACCTATGTTGGTGTCTCACTACCAAGTCATCACATGTGATAATTTTCAATGTAGGGTGCCCCACCTGCTAGACCTGCTTGACTACTTGCCTTTGTAGGAAGTAAGAGACATTTAATGATGCATATATCATGGAAATGCAGCATCTTGTCCATTAAGTAGTGAAGCATCATGGGTACAGTCTGTCATGATGTCATGGTACGGAATTTCAGCTCTGAGAAAAATGCAGGTCATCTTATCAACAAAATAAAATTGAAAAACAACACACATTTTGTTCCAAAAACGGTATAATTTGGTGTTCTATATTGTATGGTAAGGAGGTTATGTCCAACTCCAAAGTTTATTACTTACTTTTGCTTCAGAATGTGACTGCATACTTTATACTGCATTTTGCACACTGAATTTAATGACTGCATAAGGGAATAAGAGGGGATGGTGATTACAGATAGAAAGTAGTAGCATTAACAAGGGAGGAATGGCGCCATGTGTAATCATATCACTATGCCATTCTGTCTCTCTTTCCAGCAGGTAGAATACCCTTTTCAGCCATGACATTGGCGAGCAGACTGTGCCCATTGTATAAGTATGACAGTCCTTTGAATGAAAATATTTACATTGAAATGGTGTGACACAGGTAACTGTTAATGACCCTCCAAGAACAGCACCCAACAGGTATAGTCAAAAAGAAACAACATTGTGAAGTTTGAGCCTGGAGAAGCATCCATTCCCTTGAGTTACTGACATTTGTATACCGTACTAGTTGGGGGCTTAGATCTAAAATTAACAAAAAAGTAAGCATGCAGTGTATGTGAGGACAGCATGAAAGGTAGGGGTACAGTGGATATACACGAATGGCCATAAGTGCTAGAAATCTGCTGTTTCCTCTTTTGTACAGACATTTGCTAGATCCTGTCTGGAGCCGATTGTGAAATTCCAGGCATCTCTTCATTCTTAGGATGGAGATCAGATAGAAGTAGTTCGATGTAAGATGACAGAATTGTATATGGTGTTGATGGAAAGCCATGCCGTCTGCAGCCTTTTGGTGCAGTGAACAAGTTTCTGTCTGAGCTGTCAGTGACCCAGGCTTGATTTGTGTTTGTTTATTAGTGCTCTATTTTCCTGTTTCCTTTCATTAGTAATTTCAGTAGCACTTGGCAGTTTTTTCTAGATGTACATGTACTTCAAACTCTTTTGTAAAGTAATCCTGTGAGTGTTCTTAGTAGGTGCTCAGGTTAAAAAATATCTGTAAACAGTGTGTATCTTAACCATGAACCACTGATAGAATAATTGGACAGCCAATCCAATACTTTTAATAAACAACTGAGCACTTTTGTGTCTAATTTTATAACAGTCTTTCTCAGAGTGGTCCTTGGTTAAAAGTCACTTTATATATGGGTGTAGTGCAGTCTGGTGGTCCTTGGTTAAAAGTCACTTTATATATGGGTGTAGTGCAGTTTTCATCAGGGTGGTCCTTAGTTAAAAGTGACTTTATATATGGGTGGAGTGGGTTTGATCCACTACCGATTAGACTGATTAGTGTTTCTTTGTGCACGAGTGAGTGACTCATTAATAGTATCAACTTCATGCCAAGTCATTTGGAATGTTAACAAATAGATTGAGAGAGCAGTGTGTGTGTGTGTGTGTGTGTGTGTGTGTGTGTGTGTGTGTGTGTGTGTGTGTGTGTGTGTGTAGGAGAGGATTAGTTCCATGTGTCGGTTAGTTCAGGTTTGATAGTGATGGTTTACATGTGATAGTTGCTTTGGTTCTATTTTGGAAGTGTAATCACTTCCAGTGTGGCTTCTCACTGTGCACAGCACTCATTCCATTCTGTTAGGTGCTTGCCAATCATAGAGTTGGCATATGCAAGTTCAAGGGGTGCAGGGGGGGGCTACCCTTCACAAACTGTCTCCTTATGCAATCTGTCGTCCAAAAAACGTAAAAAGAAAAAAAAAATAACACCTTGTCTAATTTAGTAGTATTGTTAGGTAAAAGGCTATTTGTAATGTAGTGGGTATGGTTGGGATTAGGAGTATGGGCAGTTATTAGGGTTAACACATATTAGTTAGGATGAGCGGGTGGGGTGATGCCCCTCCCCTGCACAACCAAACTATGTACTAACACAAGCACTGTCCCTACCTCAGTGTATAGTACCGTACCAAAAATCCTTTCCCTAATAATACCATTAAACAAGACACTTCACACACAGCAGAACACACCAAATCTGTCGCCTTCTAGCCCTAAAATGCAAACTGAAACTCACACTGCTAATGCCAAGACTTTGTATCTGAAAGTTTCTGCATTAACAGAAAATCTGATTTACCATAATCACAAGCACGTTCCCTACAGAAAACATTCAGTTTTCCTGCTTTCATTCGCTTGTACACGTGATGGAGCACTTTTAACGAATCATGATAGCAGTAAACTGTTGACAAAGAGAATATTCAAGAGTGTACTGCACCTGTAGTTTAGTAATGCTGAGGACTGTAATGTTATGTTTGGGTCTGTGAATCTGTGATCTGAGGTTCAGTTATTTCTGGTTGACTGTATTGTGCAGTTGCTTTTTTCAGTGATGTGAAGGTTGCTCCTGTTTGCAGTCAGACTTTCATGATATAATTGTATATAGTCATCATTAACCCCCTTATTCTGAGTCTGTAGGTGGGGTCATGGGGTCATGGTGTTGTCATCTGTCGCTGTCTCAGTTCATTGCACTGTCCTGACGTCTCTTGACAGTCGTACCTAACGGTCCCAGATCTTGTCTCATGCAGTCCGTCTGTCTCTTTACTGGATGCTCTTGTTGATTCTTACCTTCTTCCTGCTTCTGCCAAATCATCTTCACCAACTCCTCTTCTGCTTCTGTGCACGTGTGTGAACCACCATACTCTGTTCACTTTGGCATTCTCTGTAATCGGAGATACTTCGACTTCTGCTCTGATATTGTCGTTTCTTCATTCTTTCCCACAGTCTGCATCTTATCACCCATCCAAGGCACTTCATCACCATCACCTCTGCTTCCTCAGCTGCTCTGCCTTCACTGCTCAGGTTTCTGCAGTATGCAGAAGTAGTGGTTTCATTACTGTTATGTGCACCCTTCATTTCCAATCTATATATCTATGTTTCAGCATTATTATGTCTCTGTCTAGTGTGTGTGTGTGTGTGTGTGTGTGTGTGTGTGTGTAACCTGTGTACATACATACATACATACATACATACATACATACATACATACATACATACAGAATAAGTCATCCATTATAAGTAACCAGCCATAACCATCACTCCTTAAAGGAAAACTTCACCTTCTCCTACAATTTAACTCAACTTGGGGGTCACTTTTCTCCCTATAATATGATTCCAGTTCTGTGTAGATGCCTGAAACCTGCTTGTACTTCATAAAACTTTCACTTCCTCACTTTGGAATCAAAGGAAGGGAAATACCACCTACTTTAAGCTTAACTTCTCACATCAGTTGCAGAGGAATTTATCTACACTTGTATAATATACCACATTTGTAGACAGGAGCTCAGGCTGCTGTAAACAAAACGGAGAGGTATGAAACTGTTTTCCATTGTCTTTATTGCAGAGAGGAAGAGAACTTACTGATTCACAGCTGTTTGCATTGTTGCCATGCCTTTCACAGTAAAACAAAACGATTAGACCAGTCAATGGTTCAAAGGCAGTTGTCACCTCTTTTTTCAAATTTACATAAGCAGCATCACAGTATTGAAATGCTAAGCTTTAAACTTTAAATATTTCTTGTTTATACTACTTTTATATTTTAAGATGAGTAGTATCAAAGATGTCTGTGACATTTTAAAGGGACAGTCCCACTTTTTTTTGTTTTGAGCAGTATCCTGCCATCACCCAGAATGATACCGCAGTACAAACAAAAAATGATTGACTTCAACAAATGGCTAAGTTTACGGTGCCCTTCTAAGGGGATCCAGTATCTGTCTGCTTGGGATGACTTGACTGGCAGACCTCAATGCTTTGCCAGAGATGGCCTGCATCTGTCCCCCTGGGATTCTTTGTACTGGCTAAGGCTCTTGCCACCCCATATAGTGCCTTTTTTAGGCAGTGTTACAAAGACCAAATTACCACTGTAACAGCTATAAATAAATGCAATCTGAGGGTCATGCTGCTCAGTGCTAGAAGTCTGAATCTCAAGATGCACTTGCTGGAAACCCTCCTCAAAATAGAGAACATCGACATTTGTGCTGTGATGGAGACCTGGTTTAAAGTGTCAGAAAGCACCCCTGCACTACCAGGCTATAACTCATTACACGGATGGACCGAAGCTCGATAGGTGGTGGTGTCTCCATATTCATAAAAGATATGCACACCTACAGACTAGTAACCCAGCATAACGCATCTGAGATACTTCAGGTACAATTAACATTGGGTAAGACTGAGATCCAGGTCATAGCCTGCTATAGGTCCCCAACCATGTCCCTAGACCCTCACTCCATGTTCCTAAGCACTCTGGAATCTATTAAGGTCCAACTCAATGCTCTCATACTAGGAGACTTCAACTACCCCTCCATCAACTGGGAAAACTACTCAAACACCAATGCACTGGCCCAAATCTTTCTGGAATCCATCAATTCCAATGCCCCCCACTAGAGGAAGCAACATCCTTGACCCCCACTAGAGGAAGCAACATCCTTGACCTGGTTATTACCAACATGGGCAACCGTTGCTCTACACCAATAGTCAATCCCTCCCTGGTCAGATACAACCATAAACTAATCACCATAGAAATCCAGATCTAACCCCCTCCTCCCCACAAAGGTTACCACCTTGAAAAACTTCTCCAAAGCTGACTTTGGACTCCTAGTGAGGTGGCTAACTTCATGGCACCCATGCCAATGGAAGATAGCTGCATGACTGCAGATTCATACACCAGTGCACTGTATGAACGTGTACATAAAGGCATGGAGTTAGCTATACCCAACAAAACCAAGACACTCGCCTCCAAAAAAAAAAAGGAAGCCAATCTCATGATCCCCTGCCATTTAATAAACTCTACAACAGAAGGAAGAAACTGTTGCAGAAAAAGGCAAAACCCCCTTATTAGCCTCAGCACAAAGTTTGAGATCCCTTCTCAAATCCTCTAAAGCCAGCTATGAAGGCAGAATTGTGGCAGACACTACATCCCAAAGCCTTTTATAGTTGTATCAAAAACCTCCACGGCAATACCCAGATTTGCTCCGAGTTACTGCACAATGGTACCTCCTATACTGAGCCAACGTACTGGCCGACCAATTCAGTGCCAACTTTACCCCTCTCTCCCCTCCTAAATGACCAATCTCAATACCGGAAGAATTCCAGGCACCCAGCATTTCTGCAACACGGGTTAAGGCTGCATTGCCCAAGGCCAAGAATACAGCTTCCTTGGGACCCGATAATACCCCTGGCTGTGTTCTACATGAACTACAAAGCGAACTGGCACCGCATCTGTGTGCCCTGTTTAGTCACAGCCTCACCTCGGCTTTGTCCATACCGAATGGTGCACTGCTACAGTCATCCCTTACCATAAAGGGGGAACGGCTGCAGACCCTCAGAATTATCGCCCCATTAGCCTGATTAGTCTGATATGTAAAACTATGGGCCGCATCATTATGGACTTGATTAACAAAGTTATAGTAAATCTCCAAACTCTGGGCCTCATGCAGTTTGACTTTATGAAAGGGAAATCATGCCTGCTCAACCTGGTTGACTACTTTTGAGTCAGTCACTAGGGGTGTGGATGAAGGTAAGGCAATGCATACAGCCTATCTTGATCTGGCCAAGGCCTTTGATACCATTCCTCACTCAGGAATTATTGATAAAATCCCCAAACTAGGCATCAACCCCTATATCACTAGATGGGTTGCAAATTGGCTCACAAAACACAGTGTGAAAGTAGTGCAGTCCAAGTCGGACTGATGACCAGTTACGAGTGGAGTCCCACTAGGATCAGTTCTGGATACTCTCTCTTGTTCAGCATCTACTTCTCAGAAGTCCAGGCCAACAAAAAGGGACTCTGCCTTACCAAGTTCGCAGACAACTGCAAGCTGGGAACCATTATTAACTCCCCAAGTGATGAAGACATCCTACAGAAGGGTATCGCTGAGACCAATGACTGGTGTCAAAACCATGGCCTTAAGCTTAACACCAAATAATGCATTGTCATCCCCTTTGGTAAAAACTCAGTTCCACTAACTACCACATTGATGGGAGCCCACTGAACACTGTAGGTGTTAAGAGATCTGAGGACACAGGTTGACAGCAACCTCTCCTTCGACCACCACATTGCCAATGTGGTCAGAAAGTCCTTCTATGTGGCACATCTCATTACCAAGGGTTTTGCATCTAGGAAGAAAGAGGTCATTGTCTCTCTCCCCTCATTAGACCAATCATCGAGTATAATGCTCCATTTTGCATGTACCTCACTAGACACCTGCAACAGCTGGAGAGGCCACAGAAGTACCTCACAAAGAGAATCCTAGGCATTAAACACCTGTCTTACATGGACAGACTCAAGACTCCAGCTATTCTCTGTCCCATATCGCCTACTTAGAGGCGATTTCTGCTTGACTTAAAAGCCATGTCTGACATAGCTCTGTTAGAAGTGGTACATCTAAAGAAGTCACAATCCCTCCGCACCACATGCTCCAGAGACCTCCTCATTACTGCAATCAGCAGAACATGGTGAAGGGACAGGTTCCTCACCCAGAGACTGCCCATGCTCTGGAAGAGACTTCCCATATATGTCAAAGCAGAGCACCTTGCTGTCCCTCTTCAAGAGGAATCTTGATGAGTGGATGGGTGACAGAAAGTTCACCCTGGGGATCACTCCAGTGGTTCTACTTGATAGAGGCACTGGGAACTAATGTCGGGTGGCACGATGCCAGGGCACTTCTCTGGGCTAGGCTTGTAAAGGCTCCAGGGCCATTAGCCCAGTACACACCTATGAACCTATGATTCAGCCTTTGTTCACATTTCAGGTTTGCCTTTCTGAGTATGCTCACCTTTGGCTGAGGGGGTGGGGGAACAGTGCCTGAAGCAAGTTTCAAAGGTGTTAGCCAAATTCCATCTCCAATTGCAGTTGTACAGACAACAGATCTCCCCGTGAGCCATTCATTAGTTTAATCTGTGCATTTTATCCATTGAGAAAAGTAGCCTTTCAGGCATTTTATGACCTGGCTGCTGCTGCTACTTTACAAAGCACATCAGTAATGCATGGCTTTTAAAACATTAGTAAACAAAGAGTTTTTTGTTTCTTTCATTTCGTATTTTATTCTGTGGTGATTGAGTATCCTTGCCTTCTACAACAATTTTATGACCTGGCATCTACCTATAGAAAACATCTGAGTCAGGCAAACAGTACATGAAACCATATTTCTCTTTCTTTTGTGTTTTACTGTATTCTGATTTATGAATATTAGCCTGGTGTAGTGACTTTCTGATCTGCTAGTAATTCCATAGAAAGCAACTGCGTGACAGAAGGTTGGAGCATTAGTAGACACACTCTTTTTGTTCCTTTTTCAGCTTCTAGTTTATGTGCTGATTTCTGCATACTACTAGACAAATGCACTATTTTTTATGAGCGGGCTGCTTGTACATCTGTAGAAGCATGAGTGATGCAGAGTTTGAAAATTAGTATACATAGATTCCCCTTTTCCCTGGTAGAGCTTTATTTTAAATATGAGCCAAGAGCTGGGGGCATAGTTCCCCAATCCAATGCAAGTCGACAGGAACACAAGTCCAAAGGTTAGTTTATCCTGGGAGCTGAAACAAGACTGGAACTGTGGATTTACAGGATATTTAAAAGTAAATGACACTGAGGGTGGGAAAGAAAGTGACGTTTTGAAGTGGATTTGACTTCTGTCAGCTTAACTCCGACCCTAATTTTAAACACAGGGACTGTCCCTTTAAGTCAGAAAATATTTTTCTTTTAATTCTTGTAAAGTATCAGCAGAGTTACCAAAGTGTAGTGGATGGTTCGTCAAGATGCTGTGAAAAAGGCTTGCAATTTAGCAACTGTTTTAGTTGCAGCTGTATAAAATGAAACAAGCCCTGTGACACGCACAAAGAGGGCCATTCAAGAAATTAAAAGGAGCAGTCCTGTTACAGAAGGTATATAAGATGACAGTGACAGACACTAATCCATTATCAAGGGAGGTCATCGTCCCCCTGTACTCATCACTTATTAGACCTATGATTGAGTACAATGCCCCGTTCGGAATGTATCTGACCAGACACCTGCTGCAGCTTGAAAGGCCCCAAAAGTTCCTCACCAAAAGGATAAAGGGTCTCAAAAATATGTCTTATGCTGCCCGACTGAAAGAACTCCAGCTCTATTCAGTCTCATACCGCTTGCTCAGAGGTGACCTGTGCCTGACATATAAGGCCATGTCAAACCCAGATTTGATGAATATGCTTCACCTCAAAAAATCTAGATCCCTCAGAACCACAAGGGCGGAGACTTAAACCTTGACACGGTTATAAATAGAACGTGCTGGAGGGACAGATTCATCACCCAGAGACTCCCTATGCTGTGGAACAAAATCCCGGTACATGTGAGGCAGAGCACCTCTCTGGCCTTGTTCAAGAGGAATCTTGACCAATGGATGGGAGATTGCAGATATACCCCAGGGATTACTTCAGTGTCACTGCTTGACAGAGGCACAGCAAAATGATAGGCATAGTTTTTATTCAAACTAAAGGGGTGGCGAAAGCCACATAACTATGGGCTAGGCTTATAAATGCCCTTGGGCAGATAGCCTAGTATGAACCTATGAACCTATGAACCTATATCTATGGCATGGGAATACACCACTACTTCCTTATGTCTAGCATGACTCGTATAAAGCAGACTTGAAATGGATTATGGGAAAGAGAAAGGTATGAAGAAAAATAAGGTCACATTGATGTGTCAAGCCCCATTGACAGCCGTTTTGCAGAAAATATATTAAAATTCTGTACAAAGCAGTCAGCGTGTTTTTGAGGTATTAAAGTAACCCATAAAACAGAGTGAAAAACAGATTTTTTTTTTGGTTCTAAGATGGAGTTTTCCTTTAAACTAGAACCCTTTACACTTTTTTAAAAAGGACTCGTCATAGCATTTAAAATTGTATGTCAAATTAAGTAATGTTCTACGTACATAAACTACATAGTTAAAATCTTGAAATATGATATTAACTGTGTCTGTATATAACTGTATACCAACCTCCACTATATTTGTATGGACAACTTTGTAATTCATGTCCACTGCCTTCCTTTTAAGGCATTCCTCAAACTAATATACTTATTTAAACCAGAGACTCTTTATCCAATAGTAAGCTGCTAATATAGTTTATTATACCTTAAATCAGTGTCATAGTCACCACCCTTGGGCCCAGAGAATAAAAACTTATTGTATATTTGGCATGCCATAGTTTGCCTGCACAGAGCATTGTTTGAAGTATTTTGTATTCCTTATAGATACTCGTATATACATTGGCATAACTTTGCCAAACTGCGTCATAGCCACTACATGGCCCTCATGTAATAATTACACGTATCTGAAAGTCTCTCTAATTGCGTTGTTCTATAAACAATGTTCTTGTAAATAATATAGTCATTCTGTTTTAACAGTATATTTAAATTGAGCATGCTCATACATGTAAATGTGGGCTTGTTTAGTACTTCATAAAAATTGTGGTTGCTTATTAAAATCTGTATCTTGTCAGTAATGATGATGGTTTTGATACCATAAGAATCAGGACTGTAGGTAATCTTCATTTTTCTGTAACATTGTAACCTGTGTTACAACTATCATTTCTTGCAGAAGGCAAATTTCTTTCTTTATTTCTTTCCTTCATCTATTTTATTCACCAAGTCTCAGTATAGCATCCCTGCAATTGCACTAGGCTCAAAGTATAGACCTGGTACAGACCTTCTGGGGTGTTTTCTTTTGGGGTTGCTAAAGTATCAGTGTCCTGATGGCTCACTGGTGTGGGGCGAAGTCAGTCTTGCATCCTTCAAAGGTCTGACCTGTTACCCTTGAGGAATGCAAATCTAGTCCGACATTTCCCTGGGATGCTCGTGCTTGTATATTCATTCTGGGATCCAGGCACAGCTTTCATTTAGCCCACTAAAGGTTGTGTGGTAGGTGGTTGTTAGTTTACTGATACTGTCTTATTCTTCAAGTGACTCTCTTGAAGTTGGTTGTCTAATAACTGACTCTGGACTATTGAAAAAAACTGAACCAACGGACTGAACCGTTGAACTTTTAAACTTGTAAAACCAAAGTAGCGAACTGAGTTAAGACCACAAAAGAGGCACAAATACGTGTTTAGCACTTTCTTCCACTTTAATATAAATGTGAACTTCTTCAGAAAAGATGATGATGATGATTTGCATGTCCTGTCTGTGTCCTTCATTCCCCTGGTCATCCTGACACATTATAGCTGCAGTGTTTTTAATAGTTTGGCCCAGTTCTTATTTTGTTGATTGTATAATCTCTGGTTGCTTGCTGCTGTGTGGTAAAACTTTTCATTTTTTTTTTTTTTTTTTTTTTTACGCATAAGTTAAAGTTGTATGTTGCCTCATTTGTCTATGCATGCCTAGTTTCGTCTATGCATACCTAGTTTCACTGTGTTAAATCTAGAGTGCAGCTTTCTGTGCAGGAATAACATGGCTGGTGCAGTGAGGTGCTGGCATGTTTAACATTATGGTAATCTAAAACAATACTAGTATTTTGTTTTGCAGTGGTTGGAGTATCCCTTTCATAGTCTTGTTGAATATATTTAGAAATATTTCATAGGTTCATAGAATCATAGGGGATTATTAGGCTATCAACCCAGAGGTCATTTTAAGCCTAGCCATTTCAACCCAATATAATTCTGTAGAGATATTAGTCAGTACCCTAGACTGCATTTAGTGATGCCTGCCCATGTCCAGGAAGGTTGTGGGCACTATCCCTGGTAAGAAATTACGGTGCCCCATCCACTCATCCAGGTTCCTCTTGAACAGTGTCATAGAGGTGCTCTCTTTCACATGAGTTGGTAGCCTGTTCCAAAGACACGGCAGTCGCTGGCAGATCTGTCCCTCCAATGTTTCCTATTTAAGTCACAGGCCATATTTAAGTCCCTGGAATGAGTAGCCCTAGACCCATTTCATTTATGTTTGTGCAGTAAGTTTGTTAGGACTGGGTCTTGGGCTGCTCTGTTGGCCATGCATAAGTCTCTCCTAAGAAGTCTATATGATGCGGAGTATAGAGACAGGGATTTTAGTCTGTCCATGTGTAAGGCTCATGTTGGAGGCCCTTGATCATCTTTGTTAGACCTCTGAAGTCTGTCTAATTGCTGTAGATCCTTAGTACGGTGCATACTGAATGGGGCGTTATACTCAGTTATGGGCCGGATAAGTGCTGTGTATAGAGAGGTTATAACTTCTTTTGCTCTTTCAGTCGTTGCCTTTACTAATCAAGTGGCTTCGTAAAATGCTTTCCTCACAATGGTAGACATGTGGTCAACGTTAAGGTCATGGTCAACCAGTGATCCCAGGTCCCGTACCACTTCGTGGGTACTTAGGGTATTGTTGATTTAATAGTATGAAAGGGCATTGTTTGTGCCAAAGGGAATGATGATGCATTTGTTTGCATTCAGTTTTGAGACCATGACTAATGTACCAGTTGTTGGTCTGTATGAGACCGTCCTGGAGTATACTGACATCAATTGGGGATTCAGTGATCACACCTAGTTTGCAGTCATCTGCAAACTTGGTCAGCCACAACCCTTTAGTTTTGACCTGAACATCTTAGAAGTATATACCAAACAGTAGGGGTCCAGCACTGATCTTGTGAAACCCTGTTGATTGATGTGGAGCCACCCATTTTGATAGTGTGGTCTGGTTTGTGAGCCAGTTGCCAACCCATTTTACAACAAAAGGGATTGCGTTTAGTTTGCTATGTTTATCGGTAATGCCTGAATGTGAGATTGTGTCAAAAGCCTTTGCCAAGTCAAGGTATGGTGTGTCCACAGATTTGCCCTCATCAATGGCATTGGTCACACTTTCATAGAAATCCACTAGCTTAACAGGGAGGATCTGCCCTTCATGAAGCCAAATTGAGTAGGGTCCAGGGTGTGGAGGTCGCCTATGTCTTTTTGAGGTACATAATGATATGTTGCATAGCCTTACAGATGAGGCTGGTCAGAATTATGCTTCTGTTGCTAGGTCACCTTTATGGAGGGGAACAACTGTAGCTGTTTTTCATTCCGCAGGAACAAAGCCGTGGTTAGGCTGTGATGAAAAGGGTAGTTGGTGGTCATACAAGTTCATGTTTTAGCCTGTTTAGAAGACAGTCTGGGATGTCATCTGGTCCCATAGAGACTGTGTTTTTCCCTTGGATAGCGCTTTGACGACCTTCCCTTCAGATATGTAAGGTTGGGGGGAGTTTGGGGGAGGGTTTGTTGTAAGTTAGGTTTGGTGAAATTTCACTCCCTTATCCCCACCTATCAGCTAGCAGGTTCATTATCTCTGTGGGGTCAATGTGTGTGATACTGTTTGCCACCAGTTCTGGACATGCTTGGGTCCTACCATTTAGGTTACGTACATAGCTGTAAAAGGCCTTATGGTTATCCGTGACAGTACTTGCTAGGTTTCGCTCAAAGGAGCGCTTGGAAGATTTGACAAGTTGTCTTATTTACCTCTTAAGGGTGAGGAGGGTGCTTTTCCATTGTTGGGGCCTTGTCTTTGTTTTCTTGTATAGCAACTTTTTGCATTTATTGTAGAGTTTGTTGATGCTGGTAGTCCACCATGGCAACTTGATTTTACTTGGGGCTCTGGCTATCCGGTACATCCGGGTTTATACACTTAATGCATCCGATTGTACAGGGCTTTAATGTAAGCTTCAGCGCAGATACCATTTTCAGCTAGGGGTGGTGCTTGGAATGCATTTATACCTTCACCTAGGCAGTATAGTTTGCATTGGTAAAGCTTTTTAGTCTGATTTCACTCTTTGTGAGTTCTGGTGTTAGTGTCAGTTTGAAGGTGACTGATTTGTGGTCAGTTTTAACTAATGAGGGTCCAACAGTTGCAGTACTGCACCTGTTTGACATGTTGGTGGGGACCAGATCTAGAATGTTTGTTCCTCTTGTCGGGGTATGGACAATTTGCTCAGGGGCATTTGAATTCACAAAGTCAAGGAACTTTAGTGCTAGCGAGTTTGGGCTAGGGTAGTTTTCCAGTTGATGGTGAGAACTGAAATCTCTCATAATGAGTGTGTTCAGTAAAATTTGGATTGTCTTCAGTTTGGTTAAGTAGGCTTCTGGCTAAGACTTTGATGGGGGGGTCTTACCCACCGTGACCTGGAGTAATTTCAGCCATCCCATTCATATTTCGATGGGAAGATGCAAATATAAGTGGTTAGTGTCGTTTAAAAATTATTTTCACTTTGAGTGAATTAAATTTTATTTTGGTTTTCCTCCAATAAAGGTCATTAGAAAATTTCCTTCACATGTTGAAATGTTATAGTTGTAATTTTTCTGTCATAACAGTGCATTTAGAAGTTTGTTTCTGCTTCAAAATACTGCCTGTTTTTGATTTTTTTTTTTTTTTTTGCAGCCACAAATCTCTTGTAATAAAACATGATGTTGCCTGCACGAATATACAAAATGGTATTGGTTTGTTTTTAGACCTTTTTTGCTTCTTAAGCAAATGCTGACATGAATAAAAGTTCAGGCTCCATATTGAAATGTCAGCATTTGAAATGTGGAGTGTTGGCAAGGCGTGAAAAAAAAAGTCTGAAACTACAGGAGAAGGACAAATCTTGAAAATCACTCTTCTCCTTTAAACTTCTTTTTTTTGGGGGGTGGACACGACCACCCAGCACCCCACATGTGGGAATGGGCAAGGCACCTACACCCCCCAAACTCATATATACGTTTTATTTATTTTTATTTTACATTTGTTGACCGGGCTAGTCTAACTAGATATATGTCCATTTTCAGTAGAGGCCCGGTGAGAAAAGCTCCACATAAGCAAATATTAGCAACTTCAGGTACAGATTTGTAACACATTTAGGTACAGTACTATTTTCAGGTGAAGAATACATATGTTATATAGACATATATTACTATAAAGTAGCAGATAATAAGAAAGATATTGAACAACAAAAAATTTTAAAGTGGCAAACAATAAGAAAGAGTGAAAAGCGCACTAACAAATATAGCAGCTCCAGGTACAGTATTTAGCAGTGAGTCATCCCATTTATCCTATAGTAGCATAGCAACTTTAAGGTAGCATGTAATAAGAAATATAAAGAATGTCTATGTAGATAGTTATATGTGATTAATGCAGCAAGCTGCAAACTATGCAAGTACATAATTGGAAGAGGATCATATGTAAGAGAAAGTTGTAAATACTAAATTAGTATAGGTGTGTCTACTCTCTGAGGCATAGAGAGAGTTGGAATTAAATTGCAAATGGTTATGTAGATAGGGTTCAGAGAAAGTGGTGGTAAGATTAGTCTGGGTTACTACATGGGCATAACCAGTGGTTACTAAAGTATTCTCTGAGTTGTTTTTTGAACAGTTTCACTGAGGAGAGAGAGAGATGAGAGTTCCTTGGGAAGCAGGTACCAGGATTTGCCAACAGTGTTGGCGAACAGAGAATCACCGGCCTTATTTTTGGATTTCACTGTAGATACTAATACTTTATTGGCTGAGCGAGGGTTGTCAAATTACTGAGGGGGTGTCAAATTACTGTAGGGGGTTAGAAGGCTAGTAAGTATAGGAGTATTTTTAGGAAGATAGAAGATCTTATGAGCAATAATAAGTTGTTAGTTGATTGTGAAGTTCTAGCCATCCTAGTTGCTTTAGGTTTTGACAGTGGTGAGTTCTAAATGAGGAACCAGTAGCAAATCTGGCAATATTGTTGTAGGAGGTAGCTAGTTTGTTAAGGTTTTTTTGATAGGTTGGTATAGATGGGAGAGGCATAGAGGAGGGTGGAAATTAGATGGGTGTGGGCAATAGTTATTCTAACTGTTTGAATAAGGAAGGGTTTAATCCTATAAAAGGAGCCTACTTTTCTGTTTACTGTTTTTATTTGTTGTGCTAATACGTGTGTCAAAGCTAAGATTATGGTCTGTTGTTACTCCTAAGAGCTTGGTAGTTGGGTCTGGAGATGTAACGATGCCATCATTGGATATAACTGTGAAGTCAATTGGGGGGGACCTTTGCGTGGGAGTGAAGAGTAGTAGTTTTGTCTTTTTAGGATTCAGGAGGAGGCTATACTGTTGGAACCAGCTTTCTACTGTATTAAGCACTGTTTGGGTAATGGGCTGGAGTTGAGGCGCAGAGGTAGCCGAGCATATTAGTGTGGAGTTATCAGCATATTGGATACATGTAGCTTGAGGAATGATTATATTAAGAACATTGATGAAAATTGAGAAAAGTAGAGGGCCCAGGATAGAACCTTGAGGGACACCAAGGGTAATAGGAAGGTGAGAGGATAGATTTCCCAAAGCACAGCCTGTTGCTTATTTTCAAGGTAGGATTTAAACCATTGTAAAGCCTGTGTATCTAGTGAGAGAGGCTTAAGTATATTCAAAATATGTTGATGGTTGACCATATCAAAGGCTTTTGATAGGTCAGTAAGGAGTGCTGAGGATAGAGTATTGTTGTTTCGGTTATTGTTAATACAGTCGGACAAGAATAAGAGGGCTGTGGTGAGGCCTAAAGCCATGCTGACAGTTAGCTAGTAAGTTATTTTGCAGCAAGTGGTGTGTGTATGTGTATGTATATATATATATATATATATATATATATATATATATATATATATATATATATACACACACGCTGTCAGCGTATGTCATATCCAGCTGGGCAGGAGTGAGCAAAGCACTGCTACTCGCACCACAGGCAGGATATTACCAGTGGGAATAACGGTGTTAATTTGCTAAGTCTACTTTACACACAGAGGGTAGTCCCTGGTGGGACTAACCAAAAATTGATAGACCATTTGGCCTTCTGACCATTACATAAGCAAGGGCAGGTATATTCAAGGAATAATTGTGGGAGAACCGGATAATACATGGGTTGGGACAACATACGTGTAGGTCCCCTAACGGTCTGGAGGAGGGCAATTTGTGGAGGTGTGTCATGGCTGTGATAACAAGTGGACAATGGATGGTATGTGTGTATTTTGAACATGGGTGGGGTGGAGGAACTATGGGTATGAAATTATGGAGCCAGGCGTGCCAGGGTTGGATGGGCTGGTTCTAATTGGACCGCCCCATGGACGTCATAGAGTTCGTTATAGGTATGTATGCATACACACATGCAGACATCAATATGTAGAAGTACATTCTCTGTAACACATTCATTCCATTTGCAGACATAAATAACATGAATGTGCTATTACAAACCTCAACAGTAGATAGAATAGGTTGTGCAGAAGTGGGACTGGACGAAACTGCTAAAACACAGAAGTGTGTACAATGTCCGAAGTCAGTGCTGTGCTGAAAATAATCAAATTTGAGGACTTCCTCACACATGGAATAGTTCCTGTAATCTGCTTGCTACGGCAACGCCAATTACTAAACCGGTCTGTTTGTAAAAGAAATACGGCGAACACATACATTATTAGGCTTTCATGTGTGACACGTGTGTTACCACATAGTCATACATATTAATTTATTCTAGTATCATATTAACGGGAGTAAGGATGTAATGAAGTATAGAGTCTAATCTTGACATAAACACATGCATGTTTCATGTGGGACAACCCAAAAATTGTGAATAGTATTCTTTTGGTCGCTCACGTCACCAATGTTTGTGGACTAAACATTTGGGAGTTCTGAAGATACGTGGAGCGAGTTAACCGATGGGATGGGTGTATAGGAGTAGGGAGTGGCCAATGTGTAGCAGTGTGCATACACCGTGAATCCGACTGGAGAATGGATGACAGCAGTGTTAGAGAAGCATTGGGGTGTGTGTTTGGGGAACCCAGGAGCCATGTGTGTATGGGTATATATGCAAATGAAGTAGCACAGCAATATTGTATTGGTTAGAGCAACCCCCCTAACGAACAGATATTCCCGTACCGAATCCCACTGTATCACATACCATTTACCATCGGTAATCCGTACATGAGCAT
Source organism: Protopterus annectens (assembly GCF_019279795.1). Lineage (NCBI taxonomy): Eukaryota > Metazoa > Chordata > Ceratodontiformes > Protopteridae > Protopterus > Protopterus annectens. Next base: position 1,668,573,572 of record NC_056744.1, on the reverse strand, counting down.
ATTGCGACATCTGCCTGCTGTATAACCTGCAAAATATCAATTAAAAGTTAACTGGAGTGAAGTGTCAGTGTCATAATGAATAAGGCACTAGTAAGCAGGTCAAGCATATATAAACACCATTAAGCATGTGTAAGTGCGTTTGTGCGGGGTATGTATTGCTTTACAGACACACACACACATTGTATGTGTGTGTGTGTGTGTATGTGTGTGTGTGTATATATGTATATATATATATATATATATATATATATATATATATATATATAAAATGTGTGTGTGCGTAGATATACACAGATATACAGCTATGATAGGAAACAGCACACAAGAATGACATATGTTCACAGGCTATGCCAATGGAAGTGAGGAGCCCAAGCAAGAAGCATGAAACACATAGCATGACCTTCCACCCCCCCCCACCCGGACATAGGAAACATACACACAAACAATGTAAAGAGTCCACTGCTCCCCAGACCACAGGCAGGATACAACCATGGGGTACACAGTGCACCCGTGAATTCTAATCTTGGAACACAGACTGCGGGACACTCCAAAAATTGCCAAGACCAAAAGAAGGTGATAGACCGGCCATTTTGGCTGGGGTGTATACATACTCAGAATACAAGGGTGGGAAACCCTGATGGCCCATGGGCCGAGACAGTTGTATGAAATGGGTCCCGTGAAGTGGAGAGTGGGCAGCGTGTAATGGTCTGTCCAGAACAGACCAGGACCCAGAGTGAGGATGGGTGCTGTTGAGGAGGGGCGGGTGGGGGAACTATGGGTAGCTACTTTATGGGTCTAGGTGTGCAGGTGTTGGCTGATGTGGGCCTATATGGACAGCCCTAGGGATGTAAGCGAATGTGTTCATTGGGCAGAGGCGTCGCCCAACGAGCAGCCACACCCGCTACGTGTCCCACTGCAGCAAAGTGTAATCTCTGTGGCAAGGAACGGAATAACCAGATGTAGACCTATATATGTTGAGGTATGTGTATGTATATCTACCCATAGTGACATTGAGATAAGCCTGTCACTCTCTGTAGTACAAATTTTTACATACAGAGACGGAATACAGATACATACCCACATATAAATATATACATATGCAGACACCCATAGACCCATATGTTGTGAGATATATATGTAACATTTGCACAGGCCGTGCATATGGGGGTGAGGGGTCCAGTAAACAAACGTGTAACACGTCGCATCAACCCTCCCACCCCCAGCTAGGCCAGTGAGACATACAGACACACAGAAAAAGGAAAACACATCACTGCTTCCCAGACCACTGGTAGGATGCTACCAGTGGGAACGATCTGCCAGTTCTAATCTTGAAACATAGACATCGATGTCCCTTGTGGGACACCAAAAATTAATGATTGGAGGCAGTCCCGGTAATGACTTATCAAACCGGCCTGTATATGTACACGGACCATTAGGTTGTGCAAGCCTGATAACCCATGGGTCGACACAATGTACGATATGTGTTCCTACACTGGGAGAGTGGGCAGTGTGTGGTGGTGTGTTTATACCCCACCTGCACCCACAGAAAGGATGAGTGGTGTAGAGGAGTGGCAGGTGGGGGGACTATGGGTATGCAATTATGGGCTTAAGCGTGCAGGTGTTGGCTGGTGCAGTCGTATTAGGACCACCCCGGGAATGTAAGTAATATTCCAAAATGGGCATAGCTGACGCCCATACCTCCCAACCCCTAAGAGCACATCCACTGGACAGGACATAAACTATTGGGAGAACAAATAAGGACCATACCTGTGAACTGTCCCCGATTTCCAGGGGCGTCCCAGATTCAACTCTTTTTTTAACTCTACCCCACTTAATTCCCCCTAAAACTAGTGACATTTGCAGGAAAGGTGATGAATTGCACGTAATGAATAATGACAGCAATTAAGAGTCATAAACATTATGTACCTTAGGAAATGTGTATGAATTCATATGCTCTGAGTCTTGTCAATGCGTCAGGTTAATAGCACCAATAATTTTAAATGTGTCCCTGATGTTGTTATGCCATGTCCCTGATTCAGTTTGTATATTTCCCCAGTCGTATGAGAGGTTTGATAGGGACAGAAAGCACATATTCCACTGACATCCTTAGAAAGATGATAGAATATTAGGTATGCAGTAGCATGACTCGGCTGAAAGATGTGGGTTCCAAAACCCAATCAGTTCCCATGTATTAGCCAGACGGGTGCAGATTGTAAGAGGAACACACCAGTAATATGAATCAAACTCTGGACAGGCCGCAGATTCCGTACAGTCGAACGGCATGCTGTCGCCTAATGGGCAGCCATTCCTGATGCTATAAGCATGTAATCCGATGTAATAGGCATCACAAGGTAATATCGTAGTCCTCACTCCCACACAGGGGCGTGAGTGTCCGATGCAAACACCAAATGCAGTGCATTTGCAAGTGTGGGAGCAAGCGGGTGTAAGCCTGTTTGGCCGCCAGTATGCGAGTATTACACTGGTAAAGCAATGTAGAGGCTAACTGAGTGTAAGAAACTGTAACCAGAGGTTAGCATTGCTTAGCACCGTGCAAACCCACGCACACCCACTCACAGCTGCTTTTAATGTGCCTTAATCACACCATATCCAATGGCCTTGTTCTGCCCAGCAACAAAATAAACGGCCTCTGCAAGGCTCTAAATCAGGACCCTGCTCACACAGCTATTGTGATTTACCACTAAGCCATAGCAGATATACAGACATCGGACCTTATCACAAACATATCCAGTGCTGTAATTCAACAGTATAGGAAATGTATTCCATCATATAGATGTATGTGCGAGTGTTTATGTCCAGCATATAGATACATACATATATATAGATATAACATCCCATGTGACAACAAAGCATTACAAAGGAATGAAAAGGGAAACCCCAGCAACACCTGTATTATGTAGCGGTGTTGTCCTATGTAATATCAAGACTCCCTCAGACAGACATGTGTCAGTCATACACGCAAACATTTGTACATTGGCCATATACATCACTCTGTGCATGTTATTTACATTAACACAACAGTTCCTGTCCAATCATTATGTGAGATCAGTACTCTTGCAAGGTGCTGTGCGCGACATCATCATCATGATAAAGGTAAATGGGGTAACCATAGAGGGACTGGTAGTGTTGTGTGTACAATAGGGTCGTCCGCATCACGTGTACCTGGAACATTTAGGAATCATGTGCATACTAGGATCATGTGCCTGAGAGACAGGGGTGAGGATAATTGGAGTATGTTGTGATGCATATTAAAAGGGTTACATGTGTCCAGTGGACACGTGTGTGAAATGGACAGCTATGTATGGGGCCAATGTTGTTCTAGAAACCAATTGGCCTTTTGTTTCCGTAGGGTGAGAGCGGGATGTGGGGGAAGGAGAGTAGGTATGCTCGTGGAGGATAGGTAGGGTAGGATGACCGACAAGACAGCATACAGGTTCAGTATATAACACGTGGGGGATACACCTCGGATGGGGAGGGGTGTTTGGCATTCACAAGCCCATGAGCCCTCAGATGGAAACAGTGGGACGGAGATCCCCAGCCATGGGCTGCCACCACTGCACCAAAGCAGTTGCAAAGGTGGAAGTGCTGGGGACTGTGTAGGAGGGACAGCCTCACTCTATAAATGTGACACTCTGCCCTTGAGCTGGCGTATCTGGCCTCAAAACCCCTTATTGAGCCCCCCTACGCACCACATCCAGGACTATACGACAGCGGACATTTCCCTGTCTGGACCTGCTCCCAGGGGTACAAGCCCCATCCTCAGTGGCGGTATGACCAGATGGCGGTGCAGAGCCAATAGAGGTGGAGGTCCAAGGCTGGGCCCCAGATGTGCTGGTGCCCGGTGCCATGGCCAACTGAAGTGGGACAGGAGGTTCTATGGTGTTGCACTTTAAACACAGATATGGCTTATTAATAGTCAACAGCATTCAGGATTACTTACAACAGCATGCATAGATATGACCATCAACCCAACACAACAGATTTTATACATTTGCAGAGAGAGCACAACACATGCATGTATACTGCATGATATCTGTACAACATGTAGAAGACTTGTGACTGCAGCTATGAACAGTGGCCCATTATTGGCATGTCATTGAGAACCCCAGACAGTGTCTGTCATACCACTCTTTCATGTGACATATGTCCAGTCAGGGATGTGATGGAAGTAACTTATCACCATGTACTGAATGTAATCCTCACACTATGCTCCTGCTGTTCACAGATGTGTGTTCAGTGAGTAACACAGGAAAATGTTTCCACACACTGACCAGTCCACAGATGGCCCTACAGATGGGGGTCCCTCACAAAACGGAGCACTGTCTTGTCAGTTTTAAAACATGCAGAATAGCCATTACCACACACACCTTGTTAAACAGGCAGTTGTCTCAATGAAGCATAGCTACACTTACATGCTGTAGTCATGTCTGGCACATCACCTTCCTGTCTTTAGGCTATTTCCCCCTGTGTATGTTGTTTGAGGAACATCCAGATATCTTCTATGATGCCATTTACCAAAGACCAGATCCAGGTACCACTCAGAGACTTGTCATGGGCAAACACCAACATGATGTTCCTAGATATTGTACTGTATTTTTCATGCAAATTGCTACGGAAACATCATCACAGCTGTTCCACATGCAGTCAGCTAGAGGAGGACTACAATAGGTGCAGAGGCCATCACCCGAACATGACCGTCACTTACAGTACACAAGCTGCTGCTGAGCAGGTGTACACTTCCACATCCACCAGAGAGTGTGTAGGAGGGACAGACAGAGGCAAAGAATATCAGAGAAGGGCTTGGAGAATAAAACCTAAGCATCATCTGTCACACACCAACCAGTACAGGGGTTCAAACCCCTGACTGACTAGTCATTACTATTACAAGTGCATGCAGTTACTCCATGTGCCACAAAGCTGACATGTTGGTGTGCTGTAAAAACATATATGTCTGGTGTGCAACATCTGCAACAGAGATATAGTAGACATACATTAGGTGTAGCACACATGGCTGTCCACATGAACGGATGTCATTGTCAACACAACCACACTCTCTAATGGACTCACATTAACACTCTTTGCCAGGCCCACAAATACACTCCCAAACTACTTAGTTTGCCACACTGCAGTAATGCACAGGTACTACATGCACCACAGGGGATATCTGGAGGGTCTGTGGGCTAGGGCATGTGAACGTGTTTGACATCTGTTGGTATGTTAATGGGAGTTATACTGGGAGTGACTGTGGTTGGGAGCATCATACTCCACACGCAGACGCAAGGTGCCAGTACTGACGTGCATGTGTGCATTACTTCATGGGTTTGTAGTGGTTGGCTGTGCAAGATGGCTGTACAAGGCTGGGTGAGGGGTAATCCTTGGCATCACACCACCTGACAGTGGTGTGCAGTGTGGTACAGGGGTGTAGTGTCTGCAACGTCCCACACAGATGGATACAGATGGGTGTTGTATGAACAGTCCTGACATCCTGGTTAACATTGTGTATGGCCATAGCTTTGCAGTGCATGCCATGTCTGTGTTTGATAGTCCTTGACATGGACATTGCCTGAGATGTGCATGTCCCACAATAATGTTCAGTGACATGTACAGGTGTACCTGGTTTGGCTGGCACATGTTGTGTACACTGACTGTTATCCTCCAATATGCCATTACTGGCCTAGTGTGGCAGAACCTGCTTATAGTCAGCAGGTTGACCCTGCACCTGCATTGATAGCATGATACAGGTATTCTCTGGTGTCAGTGACATTGGTCCATACAGGGCACATGTGTAAGGCATTGTATGGCCTCTGTGGATCACATTTGATGGCACCACATATGTTGCAGGCATCCAGTGGGGAACATAGTCAAGGCACATTGTCTGCAATTATGTGCCTATTGTACTGCTGTACAGGGTGCCATGCCGTCTGCAGCCCACTGCAATCATACCTTGCCTACTATCTGTCATCATGTGCAGGGTACTAGTAACATAGCGGGATATTCTAGGCAAGTGTGTTTGTGTATGACACATGGGTTCAGGACGTATTCTGGGTAATAGCAGGGTTGCGTACTTTGTTCCCCAAGCCTTTTGCCAGATATAGGGGTATGGCTTGCCAACACAGTCCCTTGGCTGACTGAAATCTGTACTCCTCGTGAGGTGGACATTGTAATATATAAGACAGACACCATATAGAAAAACTACAAAATCAGCTCCCCAACATGTCCACTGGTTAGACACTCACAGCCACCTCCACACAGGCTCTGACAGTCAAATGCACACACACACCTCCCATGTTCTGGAATAGAACCCCTACCTAACTAGTGTATCACACTACAGCATTATGCAGTTACAGCACACGCTACAGAAATTTCTGGGTTACAGCAGTCCCAGTGGTGTATGTCTAGGTGGGTGACATCAGCAGGATTGCCAAAGGTGGTCATGTGAATTGTAAAGAGTGTGCATACTCTAAAAAGCATAGTTCTTGTCTCAGGCAGACACACACACACACACACACACACACACACACACACACACACACACACACACACACACACACTTGGTCTCTCTTAGAATAGAACCCCTACCTATATCACGCTACAGCAATACGTAGTTACAGCACGCGCTACGGAGAATACTGGGTTACAGCAGTCCTAGAGGTGTATTTCTAGGTGGGTGGCATCCTCAGGATTGCCAAAGGTGGTCATGTGAATCGTAAAGAGTGTGCATACTGTAAAAAGTATTGTTTCTGTTTCAGACAGACAGACACACACACACAGTTGGTCTCTCTTGGAATAAAACCCCTACCTAACTAGTTTATCACATGACAGTAATACGCAATTACAGCATGCGTTTCGGAGAATACTGGGTTACAGCAGTCCCAGAGGTGTATTCGTAGGTGGGTGACATCAGCAGGATTGCCAAAGAAGGGGATTTCAAGTGTACCGTGGGTTGTACATGTCTGTTACCTACATGTACCCACTGCTTACTGTCACGAAAGCACATTTACACCTGCTTAAAAGTGTCTTATGAGGTCCTAATTGACAGTATCAACAAGGCTTGCAGGTCTCGAACCCTGGACCATGTAAACTGAGGTCACTGGACGTACCACTAAGCCATCTGGGCTGTACACACGTTGCATGGAGTCTATAATGCACATCCTACTACAGGTATTCCACAGTACTGAAAACAAATGGGACAGTCCCTTTGTGTACATATGTACAGTACCCTTGAATGTACTGTACTCTGTGAAACAACAAAGACAAGTCTACATCTGTACAACTGTCATAACTACACACACACATTATATATATATATATATATATATATATATATATATATATATATATATATATATATATATATATATATATATACACACACACCTACGGCTCCCTTTGTGACACAGAAGGGTTCCAAAGGAACTGACGTGTACACAAAACAGAGGCATCTCTTGTGTTATAACATTTAAATCATAAGCAGTTCACCAGAGAAGGGATGGTTGTTGTGTATGTGGAGTTTTTGGTGGGGAATGATGGCTAATGTAATCTACCCTGGGGATTGTGGAGTTAGGGTGAGGGAATGATGGGTATGGACCTACACCCTAGTGACCACTTCTGTGTCACTGCTCGACAGTGGCACAGGAAAATAACATACCCAACTGTAGTCGTGCTTGACTGTGTATTCTTTACCATTCCTAACTATGTAATACTTTGTAGACATCGGTCACCACAGATGGCTACCATGGTGTGCTAAAAGACATTACACATGTGTATGCGTGGCTACAGGGTAGTCACACACACAAACACAACTAAAACTTGCCAGTGTTGTGCATACACGTCTTGCCTATGTAAAGGTAACTAGTACAGTGGTATGCAGTTGGGGTATGTACCATAGAACACATACAGTTACAGTTACTGATTCCACATCTGAGCTTGGTGACATCACAGGACCGATTACTTGCAGTGGGGAGGGGAAAAGAGAGAGGTATAGTGGTTGACAAGGATAAAGGCCAGTGCAAAAGGAGGTATCTCTTTGGAATGCAGCAAAGCCCGCTGCCATGACAGGATGCAGACACAAATACACTCACACAACCACCCTCAGCCATTTGCTGACAAAACGTACTCAGGCATTTGCTGTCACAGATGCAAACACACGCACACAGTTGCTAGTGGTGGGATCAGAACTCCTGCCTATCTAAAGATCACTATTACAGTACTACGCAGTTACGAGAAGCACCACAGAGATTACACATCCCAAGGCAGTCAGACTGCCCTTCTATAATTGAGGACAACAACAGGGAAACTGGCGGTCATGAAGTGCATAGCTGTAGACCTGTGTGTTTAAAGTAGGTGTCCATTACAACCTGTATGCGCAAACAAGACCCACCATCCGCAAGTAGGCCTGAGAGGTATAGTTGTAGCACAACAGGAACCTGAAATGGAATATGGCCATATGCAGAATGGACAACTACTATCACTATACAGGGTTACAGTGGGCATGCTTATACACTTAGTAGCACAGGGCCGTTTGGGATGCACTATGACTACAACTACACAAGGTTATACTGGTCATGTTCATACACTTAGTAACAAAGGGCTTGTTGGATGCACTGCCTCAAATTACACAAGGTAGCAGTGGGTACACTCATACACTTAGTAGCACAGGGCTGTTTGGGATGCACTCTGATTCTAACCACCGAAGGTCACAGTTTGCATGCTCAAACACTTACATGTACAGAAGACGTTGTACTGGACTCCTATTGTAAACATACAGGTTTACAGTTAGGTACATCTTACCTGTCAGTATATATGAACATCATACTGGTTTACTACCTGATACCTGTATGTGGCCTGTAAATGATACATCTGTGTCTGTGCTGTGTGATACACCTGCATACATGTACATGAAGTACTGACATATGTGTTACGTATACACATTCATGCATGTGTAGACATGACAGACAAGGTTACCTGGGTCGCACAGGCAGATGCTACCTACAGTATGTGTTCCACACCTTGCTGTCCTGAAAGGCATACATTGATAGCAGGTTGTGAACAGTGGCATTATAAGTGGAACAGTGGCATGTGCAAGCAAAATGTGTGAGCCACCTTGTGTAATGGTACTGAGGTGCAGTAGTCAAGATGACCTCTCCTGGCTGTGTTAGTAGTTGTCATTATTAGCTGGACTGCTGCCCTAAGTATATCTCACATTGGTCATATACACAAGTTCTGCCGCTGTCCGTCACCTTACATGTAGCATTTGCTTCCAAGCACTTTAATACCATGCGCAGTGATGTCATGGTAAGGGTGGCAACTTCTAGTAACCAATGTCGTGCTATTATTATGAGGTTGTCCAGTGTCTGTCATTCTGGGATGTCATGACCGAGCAACGAGCCTTCAGTACAGAGCACATGCATTCATGTTACACGTGTGTGTGGATAATACCTAGGTCGCATTTACCCATATAGCCACATTTCAAGGCAAATGTCCTACACACAGATGTAACACCCTGACACCTACATGACAGTTGCATTGGATGCTTATGCTAACCCGTGCTAGATGTGTGGCTTTAGTAATCCATTTGCTCAATGTAAAACCTACAATGGGGAATACTGACATCTGTGCAGTGAGGAACACCTGGCTGAAGGCTATGTAGTGCACAATTGCACTACCACCATATAACTCATATCCAGATATGTTGGCCATAACAGTGGTATGGACCATTCCAGGTGGTGGTGTACACATATTCGTAAAAGCTACTCGCATGTAAAGACCACTACTCAGACATAATGCATCACAGATGATCAGGTACAGGTGACAGTGGCAAATGCTGCATTCTAGGTTGTATCCTCATATACATCCACCACCATGTTCCCAGTCTAACAGCACACATCCATATGTGGTATGACATAGTATGGTAGACCACCAGATGACCCTCGATTGGTGGACTGTACCTAGGCCTACATCAGCTGTGCAGAGTACCCATGTACTGACACAGCTGCATAATGTGTTATGCAATGCAATAATACCAGTGTTTGTAACCAGCTGAGTTGTACACATACCAGGGTCCCTCAGATGTTGTCAGCATTAACATGGTCGACTGTTGCTGTACACCAGTAAACAACACCCTCATGGTTGGATATGACCTAACCGTACCTGCCCTGGATATGTACATCCCTCACTCATACAACATGAATTACATTACCATAGCTTACATTTACCTTTCTACATACAGGTGGCTACAGTCATTGCACACAAGCACATGGCATGTTAACAGTACATAAGGTTCAATATCTATGTTGACAGAGGTAATATCCCCTCTCTACTGGTCACCCATGACACCTATCATATCATACAACACCGTATGTGGCATGTATGTCTTTATACATGTCCACCTAATGCAATGCCTACAAACATACCAAAATAACAGGACCGTAGGACCTACACAAGGCCTGTATTGACAGACCCAGGGAAATCCAGCTCTACTCTGTATGTTCCTGAGTAGTCACAGGTGATATGTTCATGACCTGTACAGCCATGTGTGGCCACAGCTCCTACATATACCCCATGTCAACAATTGAAAGCCTTCTCATGATGTGTACTGTCTGGACGTTAGCCTTAGTACCACGATAGCCAGTACATGCTGGGGTGAGATTTTACAAGCCACAGACCTTGCACATGCTTGAATGAGTGTACTGCCTAGCTCTAACAGAGCACATTGCTGTCACTCTTCCAGTACACATGAGGTGTGTCTGGCAAATATGATGTGCTCACTGTTGACAATTACAGTGCCCTGGCTTCACCATGGCACTGTCATAGTAACAGTTCATAGGGGCAAGACCTGGAATAATGCGTGTGTCATACTGATATGTGCTGTTGTAAGATATATACACATGGATACTCTGTGAAAGTGGTGGTGTCCTACCAGTACATGAATACAACATCCATTATGGTGTAATGCTCAGCTATGTTTCACACATGGCGTGGGGAAGGTGGGGAATGTATCCTCTTGATCTGCTAGTGCACGTACTGATGTAGACCGCATATGTATACATGTATTGCTGTTTGTGTAGATTCCATGTGTGTGCAGTGTCTGATGTCTGAAGGTGACTGTTGTCTTAGTACATCATGCTGTTGCAGTACAGCCTCAACATTGTCGACTGTATATGGTGATATGCTGTAAGTACAGTAAGCCGTACATGAGGTATGGACAGATGTTTGGACATAACTACTAAGTGGTGGGGCTTCCTTGCAGATGAATGATTACTGAGGACAGCTCACTGGTCTGTTACAACCAGTCCTACAATAACCTGTGTACCTGCTAAGGTCAGGTTTTGTTAATTGAAGTGGAAGATGGACAATGTAGAATGATGCAAGGGTGACACTGAAGGCAAACGTCATGACCCCTGTAACAGTAATACCTCCCCTGTGCATATATCAGCACAGTTGTCAAAGGAAAGAGTCAGTAAGCATTGTACCGGATGCGATAGTGCTGTACTTTTGTGGTACCTATCATGACTCAGTGTTCATATATGTCACGTATGGTTGGGAATACATCCCACATGTTATCACTCTCCTGAACACTGTTGTTGACACCAGTACAGAGTGAAGTGTAGAAAGAAAGGCATAGGCAGGTGGTTAAACCTCACACATGTAAAGTGTCTGTGTGTAACATAGGTGTATATCTTTGTGAATGTGTGTGTGTGTGTGTGTGTGTGTGTGTGTGTGTGTGTGTGTGTGTGGCTGTCTGGTTCCTGGAGTGAGACTTTATTTTACCATAGTGAAATGTTAATACCCCCTCCCCCCATCCACTCAAAGCAATCTGGCATCCCTGTTGATATCAATTGTAGACGGGCATACTAAACTCCTGTTTGTATTCCCTAGGGTGTGACCTGTTGTTGCATAGCCTACTGATTGACCCCCTCACATACACTCACTGCACTGTAGTATCCCTGTCGATGTCCTCGATCTTATTCCAACTACCTGTACATGTGTAATCTCTGTGGTGCGTCTTGTAATTGCGTAGTACTATAATGATGATATGCACATAGGCAGGGGTTCTCATCTGAACACTGGCAAGTGTGTGTGTGTGTCAGAGTGTGTGTTGCTGTGTCTGTGAATCCCTGAGTGTGTGGGTGTGTCTGTATTTGCATGCTGTCATGGCAGTGGGTATTAGTGCTTCCCAATTAGAAGCCACTGTTTCTACTGGCCTTTACCCTTGTCTTCCGGCATACCACTCTTTTACCCACTCCATGCTCCAGGTAACTGTACCTGTGATGTCACCCACTATGGATGTGACGTCTCTGAACACAGTAGCTTACTACACAGCTATCATGCTCTTGGATCATTAGAACAGTAAATATAATTGAAACATGGGAGAATATAACTGATGTGGAAGCTACAACGTGCATGCAGGTATTGTCATACTGACCTCTGGGTAGTCAACATGTACATATGGGACTCTCGCAAACACCAACAACCCCCGGCACATGCAACTACACCTGAAAGAGGAAGGCAGAACGTCAGGATCAACATGCTGTTAGTGTTGTTACACATGATACATACTGTCAGACGTACAAAATGCATTCTACAACTGCAATACAGGGTATGTCTGCTGCCTGTCAATACTACTCAACAATATTAATCTACAATTGTCTACCTAGTATGTTCACCCTGTGTATCAGACCATACGAACATGTTCCTGCACCGATGGTGTGGATGACAGGGATGTGGCACTGGCATCATCATATGTACAGGGTGATGATGTTTGCCAGAGGCCTAGGCTGTGCCATTGGATGACAACATGCGTGTGTGTTGGGGCCTGTGATATCATTGGGCGTGTGTGGATGTTATGCGTGTGTGTGTGTGTGTGTTGAGGTGCCCTACATTTGTTTCCAGTGTGTGTGTATGCATGCACGCAGGTCTGGCATGTGGCTGGCCTACACAGGTGTAATATTGACAGCTGCGGACTGTACAAGGCAGGTTTCACAGTTCACGGTGTCTGGCCACAGCCACGTGACCGCCTACCAGGGGTTTCACGGGCACTATCAGGCAGAGGTCCAGATTGAGTACCGTCTGATGACACATGTCCACTGGATTCGTGTCTCTGTTGGGACCATCCAGGACCACATGCACGTGGCCTGCTGTTTCCTGGTGTGGACTGTACAGCACCAGCTGCACTGCTGCTGCTACCACCACTATGGGAGTGGGCATGTGCAGTGGCATGTTCACGTAGACCTTAAACAGGTGATGCAGCTGGCGTATGTCCACATGCCTGACGCCTCACTCCCACCAGATGGTCCAGCACAGACATTCCACGCTCTAGGATTGACATGCCATGGTCAAGGACTCCCACCATGTCACCCATTTGTCTATCCAAAACATCTGCAAGATGATGGTGAGCATTTGCAAGTGTCTGGATGTTGCAAGTTAATGAATGGACAGCAGCCCTCTGATGCCTTAGACCTTCTCTGTTGTGCCATTCAGCATATGCCTGTGCCTCCATTACAGCCCAAAATATGCATCTGGTGACTCCAGCTGATGTGCTTGGTCTCGCAGGGGTATGTTGGCCAGTGGTCCTCCTACAAGCAACGCTGGGCACATGCCTGTGTGGGACATCACCAGTCTGTTGACTGGGATCATGGTGTGCAGGCACACCTTCCATAGTCACCACACTTCCCTGTTCCATGCTACCAACTGCCAACTGTCCTTCCTCTATGGCCAGTGGTGATGGGGTATGTGCAGGTATGGGAACTGTGTGCGAGGATGAGGGAGAAATGGGTGGAATGGCAACCAATGGCACAGATTCAGCCCCTGACAACCCTGCTTGTGCCTCACTCATACTGTCATCATCACTGCTAGAGTCTGTGGGGACACTAACATCAGGTGGACCGCAGGAGGGCAACACACCTACATCAACACTTGTGCTGGGAAGACGAGAACTGTACATTACACATTATGCCAGACACACACACACACACACACACACACACACACACACACACACACACTGACACACCTGCTGCATGTAGGTGATATGGCAGATGACAATCAGCTTAGACAATTATAGTTTCAGCTTAGGCAATTATAATGGTACTTGTACATCCTTGAGTTGCACACAACAGCATGCATGTGTTATAGCAGACGACATGCCCCTTACATAATTATAGTGGTGGTTAGCATACATACCTGTATTGCACCATTTGTGTTAGTAGCCTATGCCCCATACCTGCAACACAATGAATGCACTTTGCACCATTGCACTGCACTGCCATGGTGTGTGCAACATACCCCACATGTTAACGGACCATCACTGACCTTTGTACATCTGCCACTGATGCTCTGTGTTGGCCACCGCTCCTATGTGTGAGGACATGAGTTGTAGGGTATGTCGACTGCATACTATGGTTGCCTGAGCCCTAGCTTGCATACCTCTCCCAAAGCAGTGCATGTCTGTTCGACAATATTCCGCCTACCCCTGAGCTGAGTGTAGACATTGTGCATGTGGCTGTAAACACGTTTGACATGGCTGTCCCTACTTTGCAATGGTGCCACAGACCAGCATAGGTTTACAGTACACCGGCCTGCTGTGTGGCGTATGACCTTGCCAATCACATGGAGTATGACATGTCTTTTGCTGACGTGTTGAATGACATGCATACATGTGTAACACAGTGGTGTCCTTTCCACTCTACAGTACAGTAATGGTGTCCCAATGCAGGGACGTGTTATACTAACATAGGCCTTCAGCTGATGCAGTGTTGTCTGTCCACCCTACAAATATGCAGGGACATACTGCACATTGAGCTGATGTTCATAGCCATTGCAGGGCATCATGTGGCTTCACAATTGCTATACAGTATGAGCTACTGACACAGTTCATAGCCATGACTATGTTCACATACAGTACATATTTAATGTGGAATGTGACCCACGTCACCAAGGTGTGTACACAATAAACCCTAATGTGGAATGTGTGACACAGGTCACAAGGGTATACGGCTGACACCCCTGCACATCTGCAACCATATTACTGATACCTGGCAACTATGCCCACACATGGCTAACTTACACGTACTTTATGTCCCACATGCCATCTGTGTACCTCACACACGGAGCAGGCATGACAGTGATGTCTGACACCAGCAATGTGAATGTACTGTATCTGTGGCTTGATGTGGATATATGTGTATGTTGTGCAACACATGTATGTATTTGGATACTGTATAGGTGAATGCTTCCATGTCGTGACACACTCCAGATGTTCAAGACATGTTATGTGTTGGTTACATGTTATGCCTACACAAGCTGTGCACAGGCCTGTATGATGTTTAGTGTTTCACATCTGCAATATCACAATTACACAAAGGCCATAGTGGTATTGTGTCGAGCCAATGTACAACAGGGTGTACACACATGTACATCACATCTACTGTGTGTGTTGCTTCATGTCTCTGGCCATCCTCCATGGCCATGTGTACACATGTTCAGTCCAATGGTTGTGATGGCCATCTTATTTCACATGTCAGTGTTATCCCATATGACATACACCCATAGATGTCATATGCCCCACTGAGGACAGGGTTATGCAGACAAAGGGTGGTATGTATGGGATGTGAGACATGTTTTGCAGGATAGTTGAGCAGTGTTGCAGTCAGTCCACTACATGTCATGGACATGTCTGATAGCACATGACATTGTGTGACATTCATAGCAAGTGGCCTGTGGGCCGGGCATGCTCCAGCACATTTAGTGTGTGTGCACACATGCTCTCTGTACAGTACTGTTTGTATTTAAGGCTGATATGTAGTACCTGCCAATACAGTGGAACACACCTCCACCATTGTATTCACTGTTGTCCACACATCTGGCAATGACAGTTTGGAAGGTTTATTGTAGGTGTTTCATATAGTCTTTAATTGTTTCACATTGGTAAACTGTGATGCATTGCAGGTCTGACCAGTGTCCATTAACAGGACCACCATACATTATGTGTACATGTGTTATGGCAGATAGCATGCAATTAATATGTTCCGTGCATTATCAGGCCTGGTAAATAATCTCACCTGACGCAGGCTGCTGTCGCTGCAAAACGTCAGAGGTACCTAAACAGGGGTGTCACAGCAGTAAGATCATTATCCACACCTGTGTGATATCTACAGGGTGCAATGTCCATGTTCGCACATAAGTACACTGCACTATACTGTGGAGTATGCACATCTGTGCGTACATAGAGTAGCAGACTATAGTATGTGGCATGTGTGCATACATGCCTTGCATATGATGTTGCATTACATATTGTACAGTAACACATGTAATTATGTGATATATAGTTGTGTTTTATGTAGTGACTTACCAGGCAACTCCAGGTTCGGTGGTGGAGAGACACCCACCTCCACAATGGCAGCTAAAGCTTGTGGATGGGGGTCTGCAGGTGTCCCCAGGTTGGCCAGTGACTCCTCGGTGCATGTGAGTGGGGGCTGGGTGAGTGGCCCCCCCACCTGTTGCACCTTGTTCCCTGGCGATTGCATTAGCACGCTGTTTCACCTGTCGGGTCAGTGCAGTGTCGGAACACCTGCTGATAGGTGCGATTGTGACCGCCAACCTCATTTACCCTCCTGCAGAGTTCCTCCCACAGGGCATCCTGCTGCTGTGCATCCTGTGGCACATGGCTGAAGAGCGTTGTGTAGCTGTTGAGGAGGTATGGGATGAGGACCTCGTCCTCCAAGTGGCTGTATGGCAGCGGTCTGCTACGTGGCATACCTGGAAGACATAACGGAGACAGGTCACAGTAACTCACAGAGAAGTACAGCAGTACAGCTGAACATACATGTGTATCTTATTTATTAAGATTACAAATACGTCTTTGTAAATCTACATGACACTAACACCACTGACATGTATAGGTCACACACATTTGATACCTACTGGTGATGTGATGTTATCGCCATATATGTGTGTGTGTCATGTGATGACATTGCTCTTACATCATGTGGATGTCTTGACGTGGGCATGTCTGTTTGCCTGTAGTGGTGTCTTTACATATCAGCACATGCCTGGATGTGTTCACATTAATGCAGTCAACCTTAATGCTGTATATATGCCACATATATAGTCATACATAGCCGTTAGGGACATGACCTGTGACCCTGCAGACTTGCAAGCATGTGTGTGTTTTGCCGTATACATCTACATGGCACTGTACAGCTGTGTAGCATCCTGCCATGTATTGCCTGTGTTGCACATGTGTAACACATGGGACAATAGCTAGCCTGTTGGTTTTATCAACTGTAGCATGTATGGTCATAGTGATCTAGTAGGCTATATGCCCTGGGTCATTTATGAGCCTAGGCAGACAGGTTACCTAGCTGTAGGCAACAGACAGATAAGTTTCAGTGGCCAGTTCAAGCAGTGCCACAGAACTGATACACATGGATATATTTGGCATGCGGTCATCACACCATGTTACAGAGAGGGGTGATGTGCAGCTTCGCTGGACAGGGATGCATAGTATGGCAAGAATATGTTAAGTGTATGGGATAAGGATCTGTCAGGCATGTTGTGATCCTTGTACTAGAAAGGTGGATGTCCATGACGTATGTGTTTATTTGGGATCAGGATGTGTTAAGTGTAGCATGTCCAACACCTCTGGGTTGGACATAGCATGCAGCCTACCCTGAATAAAGCCATGTAGTGCAGCTACGGATTGTGAAGGGCAGTGCAGGCCATCTACACATGAGCAATAACCCTTAAAGGAAATATGTCATCTATTATGGGTCACATGGGTGTTGAGTATGGCTGAGCAGTTATCTTTATATTCCTGGATGGCACCTTGTCATGATTAGGGGTGCCACATGCGACTACCCGTCTTTTGTGGAGACGTAACTATCAAAGGGAAGTACTGTCCAGCTGCATCCCATACACACAGTTGCCATTATGTTGACCGCTGCCTAGGTGGTAGTTAATAGGTACAGGGTTTGTAACCTAGGGGATGACACTGCAATAATTAGTTGTCAGAGTGTGGCCATACATCACACACCACACATCTGACACACTAAGACCCTTCTGTATGTTGAACGCAGCACACAATAAATCAACTATTGCTCCTAGTTCATAGTCATTTGCAAACATCAATAGGCTGATGCCTTCTGTATTAGTCTATGTGTTATAGATGACAAAGAGGGGGGGGGGGAGTACCAGGAATGACCCCTGTATTACTGTAGCTGGCACTGGTTTGATGTGCGTGTATTCGTCAGACCCCTTCTGTAGTGTGGGTTCTGCCAGCAGTCCAGTTGCCAACCACTCCTATGACATAGAAATATGCACTTAGGTTACTGAGTGTAGCTGGAATACAGTTTGGGTGATGGTGTCCTACGCTTTGGCAAGGATGCAGTGTGAATCAACCCTACTGTCATCTACATCTGTACCGAGTACATCAATTACGATGAGCACGGTTCATGGCTGTATAGACCAGACTCAGGTTAGTTGTGCACTATGTCCCATTATCAATGGTGTCTCCCCCTTTTGTGGGGTGTGATAACTGTTGCTGTGCACCATTCGGTGTGTACACAGCCTGACATGGAACTATGATTGAACATGATGTGTATGTGGATAGCTGAATGCTCTTACATTTGTGTAGGATACACCCTCAGATGTTGACTGGTCCCATTAAAGCTTTATGTATGGCTTTAGAGAGTGCAGTTTGTACCTGCATAGTCATTAGTACAGGGGCCCTGTAGTGTACATGGATATATTACTAAGTGTACCTATTTGGGGTGGATGGGAGGTGGGAGTGGGTTTAGGTTCTCCGGGACCCTCTCTGGATGAAGGAATGCTATTTCTGTAGGTGCAGTACTTCCCATGCCAGAGTGCTGTGCAGCATGGCAGGTCTTGTTGTTGCCATTAGGATTAATGACACAGCTATAGAATGCTCTGTGCTTGGCCTCATAATATGTGGCTGATTAGTTTCACAGTAGCTTTGCGTGATTTTCTACGGTGTATCTGCATCTTACTGAGGCTGACCAGAGATCACCTACACTCATGTGTGTTCACTCTTGCAACAGTTATTACCTTCTGTGGTACAGTTTAATGCATGGTACCACCAGTTTGCCTACTTGTATGTGTTGGGTTGAATCCTGGTTCTGTTTCAGTGGCACAATCACTGCACATATGTGACTGCTTAAGGTTCCTTTGTGTAGGATTCAGCATTTGCACATGCGTTGTCCATCTGTATGGGTGCCATGGCACTCACCACTCTGCTCTTAGGAAACATAATATTGGCATTGGAGACTATGTGTAGCATACTATTAGCCCTGTTTGTGTGACTATTGTGATCCAGGTCAGTGGGGTTGATGGAATCCAACATGCATTGAGCGCAGGTGTTGGTACATGAGGAGTCTTCCCAGTTCATACTGGAATAGTTGAGAGTAGCCATTATTATGGTTCTGTCTCAAACCTAATCTTCCCCATTACAGCACATTATGACAGTTGGGAAGTCCGCGGCCTTGTGGGTGATCTGTCTCAAGGTACATTTTGAATTCCACTTTGGCACAAAGGTAGTTTCTCAGCATAATGTATCTGATGTTATGCAAGTGCAATTAGCTTGGGTGTGTACATATCCTTCTGGAATATGAATACACGTGTGTTCCAATAAAGGATAATGGGCAAGAGGTGAGGTATGTGTTATAACATGGTCATGCAGGTGTGCTCTGTGGAGCAGTGAAAAGTGTCTCAGCCAGTGCACAGATATGTTCTCCATGTTAGGGATTGACATATGTGTGTCCGTATAGTGTTTCTGACATGTATCATTGTGTAGCGAGACCCGCAATTTATTGCTTTGTTTACCCTGTAACAGCAGTGGACCCTCATTTGAACCATGCATGATGAAGGCACTATAGAGGAAGCATGAGCCCTAGGCAGTATCCAGATTCCCAGAGGTGACAGGTGCAGACACTGTCTGGCAAAGCATCATGGTCTGTCAACCATGTTATCCCAGGACGACAGATACTGGATACTCTGTGATATGCACCACTGCACTAGACAATTGTGGAATACAATCCTTTTGTCCCTGTACTGCAGTATCATTCTGGCCAATGGCAGAATGCTACCCAGGCCTTGGGACATACCTGCATGGGCTACAAGACCTGACAGTTCCTGCATGTGTTTCCATGCAGTCCAGGCTACTGCATCACAGGTCCTGCACAAGAACATGGAATATGCCAGAGCCATGTGTATAGTTCAAAAGGTGGTCTGAGTGTGAGTATGTGGCTAATCATGGCAGACAGGTAGCTGACAGTATGTATCACCTCGTATATGTCAGTGTGTACCATAGTGCTAGAGTTTGCATTCACAAATGAGTACTGTTGGGCATGTTTTCAGTCATTTGTTCAGAGGTCTGGCACAATTATGCAAACTATGTCATACAGTTTGTGTATTTCAGTGTCTGTCTTATCCTGCTTGGGGGGGGGGGGGTCACTTGTTTGGCCAGTTACTTAGACGCGTCTGTGAATGTGTATGATTTCCGGTAGTGTGTGTGGGTGTCCTTACTGTATTCTGGTAAGGGTATGTGTTGGTTGTGTTGATGAGCTGCATGTGTTAACCTATACCTCATGACTGTCCAGTCCAGTCATGGCTGTAGACTGGGCTGCCTTCCAGCTTACCCCTGTAGCTGCATCCCAAACAATGTGTGGGGTATGGTGTTAGGTGGGTTTGGCAGTGTACATGGCATAGAGATTACATTTCTCCAGGATGGCCACATACACAAAGCTGACATTAGGAAACACCAGTAGCTGACTAGTGGACATGCCTGTATGAGCAGTCAGTACTACAAGTACCAAGCACCATATTTAGTTTATGTATTGCCTATGAAGATGTTTTAGACAGTGATGCTCACATGTACATATTTGTGTTATGGACGTGACAACACTGGCTATTACGGAGACATTGTAGCTACCTTTAGCAGCAATCCTCTTCTGAAGAGCACATCACATCCTGTTAGTTGATTACAGATGATGCAAGTGTCTACAGGTCTGTTTCCTTCTCTGGGTTTATACTCGCATATCCACCACGACCATGAGCTCTGTTGAGCACAGACACCCACTCTCCAAGCAGATTCATGTATCAGTAGGCTCTGATGCCACTATCAACATGATCAGGATATAATCAGATAGTGTGAGCCATCACCTATGATGCAGCTATTACACATGGGCAGCTGTCTCCTACATCTTACACTCCTACTCCAGATGTTACACTGGAGTTAAAGATGATATGCAACCTGTTTCATTACCAGTGCTGTGAACTACCTTATATACAGTATGTGCAGGTGGCTGTTAGGTTGGCAATGAGAGGTTGGGCTACACAAACCTGGTAGCTCAACCAGTGTATCTGTACTCAGTCAAATGGAGGCAAGTACAAACCACAACTCACCAATAAAAAGCACCAGTGGAGGAAATAAAGCCCAATGCAGAATTTACCTCTTTCTTTGAATATATATATCCCAAACCACTAACTTTCTCACCTTTACCTATTTAAAGGACAAATAAAATTTAAAATATTTGGATATTTTTGTGGGAAAAGGTGAGAATGAATTTTTTCCAAAGTGTACAGGAAGGAAAGTTATTCTAATTCATTTTTAGCTTATATTAGTGCTCATCCTCACCATCAAAAGAAAGGTATAATAAAGGGACAATTTGTGAGGGGTAGCAGAATGACTTCCAGAGATATGGATTTTAGGGAAGAATGTGAAAGGTTACATAATATGTTTTTAGATAGAGGCTACCCCAGCAAATTAATAAAGGAAATTGAGGACGAGGTCATGAAAGGAAGGTGGGATAAATTTCAGCCTATTTTAGGGAAAGAGGGATGGCAGAAGGTTAAGGTTAACAATGACCAGTATGAGGGGTACAATAACTTTGTATTGGACTATAGTGGTGAAGCAACTAAAATCAGAAATTTGTTAGAAAGTGAATGGCAAAAATTTGGTGAAATTTCGGACTTGAGTTGCCTGTTTAAATACCCTTTAAAATGTACTTACAGGAAAGGTAAAAGCCTCAAGAACTTTTTTGAGGATAAATCAAAAAGCGATAGAGCGAGGAAGGGGAGAGTGGGCACATTTAAATGTGGCAGTTGTTCTCAATGTACATATATTTGTGCCAAGGACACGATTTACATTAGTAGTAGGGACATGCTGATTCAAAGCAGTCAATATGCAAATTGTCAGACTAGTGGAATAGTTTATTTGAGTTTGTGTAGAGAATGTGATGCATTTTATGTTGGTAAATCAGAGAGAAAACTAAGAAATAGAATATATGAGCACAGCTATGACATTAAGACCAATTGCATTAACAACGCTCTTTACAGACATAAAATGAAATGTATGGAGGCGACTTTCTCCTTCTTTGTTTTGGAGGTCGTAACTAAAGATATAAGAGGTGGACCGTGGGAAGATACAATTGAGTATAAAGAGTTGTTACGGCAACTCCACTTAAAGTCCAACAAGCCACCCGGTCTGAACAACACTGTGTCATTGGCCCCAGTGTTAAAGATGAGGGCAGCAAAATTATAAGTGAAATGAGTGATGTTTTCATTTTAGTATCTGTAATATTTGTAACTCAATAGGTTTTCCCTGTCAGTTCATTTAATTTTCAGTAGGTTAGTAAGGATGGTTTGTAAAAAGTATAATATAACAGTTCCAAACAACTGAATGTTTCTTGATGTATTTACAAGATAAAATGTTTCTTTTCACCTCTAGATGGTGCTATTACATAACATTTTTAATGTATTTTTTAATGAAACTTAAAAGTTTGTGTTTTTTATGTATTGATTTATTTAATATATAATATAATGAAGGCAGTAGATATCATTAAATGGATTTTTTAAAGTATTTTATTTTAATACAAGAATGCTTTTAAATATGAATGTTTTTTTATGGTAGGATTGGTATGTTTTTGAAAAGTTGTATTTGACAGGAACTGATGCAATGGAATGATAATTAATTATTTAAGGAATTGAAGCATAGTTAATTAGTTAATAAGTGAGTATATATAAAGTAGTGGGCTTTTGCATTATTTATTCATTCACATCCGAGGAAGTGCAGTAAATGAAAACGCAAGTGTGTAGACATTGCGTTTATGTGCCTTGAGGTTCGTGTCATTGTTTTTTTGTGGTGCTGGAGTGACTTGTCGTGATTTCAAATATTATTAAATTGAAGACAAAAGAAAAGACTTGGGCTTTATTTCCTCCACTGGTGCTTTTTATTAGTGTATCTGTACTCTCAATATCCACTCTATGTAGGTGTGCACATAGCCATTTGGCCCAGCCCTGTAACAAGGGTCACTACACATTTGCATAACATGTACACATGCACAGCTGTTATTGCTTGCAAACAATAGTAGAGAGGTGGATATTACATGTATTATGTGCATGGATAGTTACCTGGCTCTTCCAATTATCTTTGCCATCATGCTGCTAACCTGTCTGATGAATACTAATGCTGTGTATCCTGTCATTGAGTATTGTAATCGTCAATAGACATAGCATAGAATAGAATACAGATCTGCCTAGAATACTATACATTACACAGTTATTGGCACAATATCCCACAATGCACACCATATTTGCACAGTAAGTCCACCTTTAACATGTTCATCTTACTTACACACCCATAGATGTGTCGACTGTTACAATATAGCGACATATACTATCCCCTGTTATAGCACATGCTTGTTGGACCAATCCTGACACTGCCAGTGGGCCGGAAGCGAATTGGTGGGTTCCAAGCCCTTATCATCCCTTGTGTATGTGGAGTGTGCCGTGTGACCTACAGCAGTACATACACAGAATACTACAAGCATTACTACTGCTCAACAGTACATCGCTACAAGATAGCTATTTCCACTATATGCATTGATTACACTGTAATTCTTACAGTACAGATACTACATACACAGACATACTACATGTTGTACATACCGTCTTAGTAATCAGAGGTGTTATTAACTGGTGTAATACTCACTTTCGGTTCATCTTTCAGTGTTTTGTACTGTCCTACAGGTAGATACATATGGTCTGAATGTGTGACAAGGCAACCTTAAAGATCAGTAACGTGCTATCCCGAGGACCAATTGTTGTTCCTAAGTAGCTAATTACTTGCACATCAGCTGCGCTGCTACTGCCTTAGCCAATACCATGGCCACAGTGGAGTATAGTCGAGTACTTCACTTGGGCGTTGTTCCTTTACCTTACTTGTGAGGAACACACCGTGGAAGTTTTGTTTGGCATCTATTGCAACAGCTGTATGGAGACGAACAGTAATGCATTGTGTGTAATGCCTAGAGGAGTTTGTCTAAATGTGAGTACTGCTGTCATATTTCTGAACATTGCTACTTGTGCAAGGTTTGTCTGTACCTAATACTTCTGCATATATTTCAGTCTGGCCAGCTCAAGGCTGCATAGCTATGCATATAATGTTAGGGGGTTTACAGTGTGCCTACCAGACCTATTTAGTCTGGTGTTACTGTGTATCATACTGTGCTAATAATCAGTACTTGGTAAAACTTCCTGGTGTACGAACCTTTCAACCCTCTGAAATGGGATTAGTTCATACAAACCCTGTTACATCAGCAGCAGTTGTATGACGGCAACTATTTCACATAGGGCCGTGATAGTGCGTCTGTGTCTAGGTATGTTGGTCTCAGCAGATGTTGTACAGTAGTTGCATAATTGGTTATGGTATGGTATGACAGTATGTACTGATGTCATTATTTCGGCTATGGGGTAGATGTTGGTGGGTGTACATAGCACATGCAGGTGTGTTGGAACCCCTTTCATACAATGTCTATATGTGTGTGGGTGTTCATTCCCTATGTGAACAACTATCCCTTAGTGGACTAATACTATGGTAATTGCAGGCTGATTCATTAAGGCACTATTAAATGCTTCCTGTATAGCATGCAGGTACTGTTAGTACTTGAATTCTTTTGGCAATACAGCGGAATGTAATAAAGATTTGCAAAATGATAGCTGTCTGTGTAATTCTGTCATGGATATTTGCAGTCATTGCAGTTGTTTTGGTGACTGTGTCCATAGAACATATTTGTAATGGTGCATTGGCATATACTCTTCATATGTTATGTTCATATTGTTTGGGGGGGGGGGGATTTGTGATTGCTGTGGTCCATGTTATACTCAGATATGACCAGTTTGGATGCTGTCTACAGACGTGTGTGTATGTATGTATGTGTATGTATATATGTGTGTGTGTGTGTGTATGTATATGTGTGTGTGTGTGTGTATATATATATATATATATATATATATATATATATATATATATATATATATATATATATATATATATATATAATGTATATAGATATATACATTATTGCATACGTTTATCTACCTCCATAGATGTGTAGATGTTTTTAACCTATCTATTTATCTACATATATATGTAGACCTGTATATATCGACAAGTCTCTCCTCTCTCTCTCTCTATATATATATATATATATATATATATATATATATATATATATATATATGAGCATACACCTTTAAATGGGTACATGGCAGGTTGTCCTATTTCAACACATTTCTTCCTTTTGTGTTTTAACCTGTCTGCATACACAACTGGGATAGGTACATTCCAGGTAGCTTGGTGTTAGGTTACTCTGAGGATGGAGTACGTGGTTGCGGGTTATTATTTTACCTCTCAGAGTAGGCACTGGTAGGGAAAGTGTGATTAACGCACATTTACGATGTTGTGAGCAGGTTTGCACGTGGTCTGCGTGACGTTAAGCAAAGGACAAATGTGTGAAGCGCTTCTCCGTTTACAGTGTTTCAGCGCCGCTTACCATCGTGCAAACACGTGGAAATCCACTTACAACTGCTTAAGCGTGCTTTAATCCACCTGCATCCAAAAGCCCTTATTCTGGCCCTCAAAATAACCTAACGGCCCTTGCAGGTCTTGAACCCTGGAACATGAACACCACAGTCACTGACTTCACCACTAAGGCATCTGAGATATGTACGAATGTTATGGTGTTTAGAATATACATTGTTCTACAGACATTCCTCACTAATGACAACATATGTGACAGTCATTTGGTGTACATATGTCTGATACATGTTAATGTTCATATGTTTGTGAAAGTAGGTGTTGCAATGTGACATGACAGGGTGTATTATGAATGAGTAAGGTTCTTGCTTTGTGTCCTTTTTATATTGTCCCCATACTCCATGTATACCCCTCCAGTTCACTTGTTGGACATCCGACCCAGGCCCTCCTTGATGCATATTGCATTACCTATCATTCCTCCCCCACCCCAATCTTCACATACACAACAACCACCCCTTCTATGGTGAATTAGGTTAATATTAATTGTTATAATACCAGAGCTGGATGTGTTTTGTGTACACTCCAATTCCTTTGGAGTGCTTCTGTGTCATGAAGTATGTTCAGAGATGTTTGTTTATATATATATATATATATATATATATATATATATATATATATATATATATATATATATATATATATATATATATAAAATGTGTTTCGTATTAGTTTGTAAAAGTAATACATCTGTAGACTGGAATGTGTTGGTTCCCAAACTACAGTACATTACAATGTACTGTACATATGTACACAAAGTCACTGTCCCATTTGTGATCATTACAGTGAAATGCATATGGTATAACATGTGGTCTCAAGACCATGAAACGTGTACACCTTGGATGGCTTAGTGGTACGTCCCTTGACTATAGTGTGCATGGTCCAGGGTTCAACACCTGCGATGCTTTACAAATGTTTTTTACTGCAGAATAAGGCTCATTTAATCAGTTGTAAGCATGTTTAAAAGTGTTTGTGTGACATTATAGCAGCGGTTAAACACAGTTAAACAAACTTTGTAACATATAACCTGTACACGCAAACATGGCCATATCCTCTAACTACTCCACATATATACATGTCAGTGATGTAACATCTCACTATGTGCTGACACTCTCCTGCACACATGGGTTTATGTGGGTGATTTGAATGTTTATTATACAGATGATTTAGTACCTGTATGTGCAAGCTGTGTTTAAGGTATACTTTTGCACATGATAAACATCCCTGCCATTATCGGGATTGTAACCTCGAATGCACAGATACTATGCGGATGCTGTTACCATTACACTGTTGACATTAACATTGATTCCGCCTATTTCCTGTTTTAGATGATTTCTATGTGTAAGCTTGGCTAAGCAAAGGGCAGGAGCCCCCAAACTCACTGAGCTTCACGTACTCTTGAAATAACAATATATAAAAAATGCACTGTGAGACAATACATTACATTCCTAACTACATTAGGCATAGCCCCTCACTGATACACCTCAAGGGAAACCTTGTTGTGTGAATGAGTAACAGACTATACACCCCTGGGATCATGTGTCCCAGAACCATACAGCCAGGGGGTGGGCGAGCCTGTCCAGTTTGATAGCTGCAAGACCTGTTGGGGAAATTGAATGATGTTGAATTGCCACATTAACATGCCCTCTCTAGATCACTAAGTGACCCTATCACCTTCCACAACCCCAATCTTCAACAGCTTCCAGGAACTCTGCCTGGAATTGCTTCATTGCCTGTGCTTGAACAGAGGCTGAGTTACTTCATCAATGGTGCGGGTAAGGCCAAAACACTGTTGCTATGCTTCTAATTGCCCTTGAGCAGATAGGTAGTAGGCTATTTGTGAACCTCTAATGTGCAGGCCATCACAGCCATAGTATGTGAATAAACAGACCTTCAGATCACAATATACAGTGAGAACTCACCATGTAGTCAGGAAACAGTTGAGTACAGCAAGAACATACGGAACACTGATACTTAGTCACTCCAAAAGCCTATCTTGCAAGCTAGAAGACTTGTATAAGTTTAAGGCTTTCTATTGCTTACCAGTAGGTTACCTACAGGGGAGATGAAAAACAAGCACAGATGGGGAACATGCATGCAATGATACCATACCGGCCTATGTGTCAGCCTTACGATTTGGAATACTGGCCAGGGCTATTGGCGCCCCCATGGTGCCTTATTTAGGAGAGTCTTGAAGGTGAATACCAGCTCCGTAAACAGCACAATAGCAGATTCAATGAGGATTATACTACTCAACACCAGGGGTTGTGATCACAACATGCATGCACTCGCAGCACTCCTCAGGATGGTCAACATCAACCTCTGTGCATTAACTGAAATCTGTCTTAAGGCTCCTGAGAGCACACCAGCACTACCAGACTACAACCCATGCCATACATTTCAGCCACAGAACATGGACTGACAGACATGGAGGGGCTGTATCCATATTCATCAGGGATACCTACACCTCCAGGTTAGTGGGGCAGCATGATACCTCTGTGATCATCCATGTGCAGCTAACATCAGCCACAACTGCAATGTGGAATGTGGCCGGCTACGGATCACCGTCCATGACTCAAAACCTCTACTCCACATACCTGGAGACAGTGGAGAACATGACCGTCCTCTGGCATTGGTCGATGTCAACTATCATACCATTAACTGGGAAACATACTCCGGTACTCATTTCCAGGACCAGAGCTTCCTGGAATGTATCACCTCGTATGCCCTGTATCAGGTGGTAACCTCCCTAATGTGGGGTTTACTCTTGAAATGTCAAACGGCACTACATCGACTGTACTGTAGTCGAACACGGAAGTTCGAAAATAGTAATGTCGATGACAAAAAAAAATCTAGGACTGTGTTTTAACATGGGTCGAGGTAGGGGAGATGTTTGTAGGTCTGAATAATACTGAACACCTACCTTGACCCATGTTAAAACCATTCCTAGATTGTTTTTTTGTCGTCGACATTACTATTTTCGAACTTCCGTGTTCGACTATAGTACAGTCGATGTAGTGCCGTTCGACATTTCAATAGTAAACCGTGGGGTGGAAACTACTAGATGTGGTCATCACCAACATGGGCAACAGGTGCACCACAGCGGAGGTTAACCGGTCACTGGTTAGATCTGACCATGAACTATTCACTGTTTCCACACCCTAGCATCTCCCCCACCCACGGATACCTTTCCTACAGCTAAATTTACACTAGTAGTGACAGGGGTGGGGGGTTTCACGGCCCCCACGCTAAGGGGAAACACTGCTCAAGATACAGACAGATTTACAAATGCAGTCTATAAGCACCTACATGGATGTATGGATCGTGCCATCACTGGTAAACCAAGACTCACTCCTCCTAGACAAGGACACCGGTCTGGTGGACCTCTGCAATAAACAGGCTATATTACAGAAGTAGGACAGTGTTCCAGATGCACAGCAAATCCCACGAAGGGCAAAAATCCATGACCACTATTAGTATGATACGTAGGTCTCTCCTGACATCATCTAAGGCTAACATCAGCAGGAGAATACGCAAGGATTTGAAAGATAACCGCAAAGCCGCCTTTGGCTATGTCAAGGATCTATGTGGTGACACACAGATTTGCACTGTGCCGGTGAAATATAGCACAAAATATGCTGACCCTACTGATACCACAGACATCCTAGCAGATACATTTGGTGCATACTTCACCCCCTAAAGAGCCCACAACACTACCCGAAAGGTACAGTATCCCAACCATCAGAGACACACAGGTGGAAATGGCCCTCTTTAACAGCAGAACACAACGTCAGTGGAGGCAGATGTTGACCCAGACTGCATCTTTCAAACTGTACATCACAAGTTGGGTTGCCAATGGGCTTACACACAGAACCCACATGGTACGACTAGCAATCTCCAGGTCCAACTCTTGAACAGTCACGACTGGTGTCCCACAGGTCTCTGTCCTTGGAGCCCTACTGTTTGGCATACACATCTCAGATGTGCAGGCAAACACAGGTGGACTACGGCAGACCATGTTTGGCAATGACTGCAAACTGGGAGCCATGACTGATAGTCCAGCTCACATGAACATCCCTCAAGGGCCCTCACAGAGAACGTCACAGGGTGCCAACAACACGGCCTCCAGCCAAGTGCCACTAACTGCATGGTCATTCCATTGTGGAATAGGCACCCACATATTAAACACATAAGCGGCAGCCACATTAATACAGACGAGGTAATGGGGTATCTGGGGACTAAGGTAGATAGTGATCTCCCCTTTGACAATCATATCTGCACAGCAGTTAGGACATCTTTCCTTCTATGTAGGCCATCTGATTACTATAGGATTCCCATCTAGACATACTGGGGTTATAGTGCCCCTTTACTCATCACTCATCATTCCCATCATAGGGTATAATAACTCATGTGGGATGTACCTCAGAGGACACGTCCAACAGCTGGGGGGGTCCACAAATGTACCTCACCAAGGGGAATACTGGCCTCCAACATATGGCCTATGCAGCCGGACTGCATAAACCCCTGCTTTACTCTGTGACATCTCGTTTACCTAGAGATGATCTCCGCTGGCCAACACAGCCATATTGAACTCAGGCTTGATGGATATACTCCACCTATGGGAATCCATGTCACAGTGAGCCACACACTTTAGTGAGCTGACCTTGCCACAACAATAACCAGAGGATGCTGGAGGGATAGCTTCCTGTCACAGATCCTCCCCATACTTTGGAACAACATCCCTAACTACATTATACAGAGCCCCTCACTAACACTCTGCAAGAGGAACCTTGAAGGGTGGATGGGGAACAGTAGATGCACCCCAGGGATCCCGCCATTGGCTCTGCTCCACAGAGGGATGGTTAATGAATCAATGGGGTGGCAAAAGCTGGCACATTTTGGCTGGCCTTATGAATGGCATCTGGCAATTGGCCAAGTACATACCAATGAATCTATACATACAGTATCTGCATATGCTGATAGCTTAATTTACTGTTCAGGAGTTGACTTACTTTGTGCCAATGGCTGTTGTGTGTGCAATAGTTGAGGGCTGCATATGTTGGATGCACACAGTAGGCTGCCTATACACAACAATTTACAGGTAGTCTTGTGCGTGTGCCATCCATTTTTACTGTGTGTGCAGGTGGAGAAAGGTGTCAGTCCCTAGGTGCCTACACTGTCAGTGTGTGTGCTATACGTTCCCTCTTTACCAAGGCAAGGGCATACTGGGCACTCCTCCGTCTGCCTACTGGGGCTGGCTCAGGGTGTTCATGGTCTGAGTACCTCTGTGCCTGTGGGGCCCTTGGCAATGGTGGTGGGCTGTGAGGGCCTTCACCATTCTGTCCCTGCTGCAGCTGTTTCCGCAGGGCCATATTGTGTAGCTTGGCACACACTATGAAGATGTGGGCACATGTGCCTGGAGAGTACTGCAAGGCTCCACCAGATATGTCCAAGCAATGGAACCATGATTTCAGCATCCCAAACATACGCTCTGATTCTGGTTTGTGCGCGTGCCTCATTATGGCGTTCCTGCATGGGTGTGTGTGCATTTCTGATGGGAGTCATCATCCACGGTTCCAGTGCATAGCCAGCATCCCCCACCAGGTGGCCATTTGGGATGTCCCCCCCTGGCAAATAACAGATACATCTGTGAGGCATGCCAGATGTGGGAGTCGTGATAGCTTCCAGGGCTGCCAGCACACACATCCATGATAATGCCCTGGGCATTGCACACGACCTGGCAGTTGATGGAAGGGTATCCCTTGCGGTTTATGTAGCGCCTACCCTGCTCACTGGGTGGTGACTTGATGTGTATGTGCGTGTGCAGTCTATTGCACCCAGTACCTCTGGGTATTCTGCCACATGGTGGAAGAGATGCATATTGCTGGCCCACTCCTCCTGTGTTCGGGGGATGTATATGTGCTCATTGGCATGTGGTAACATGGCATCCAGGAACTGTTGCAGTACCCTGGATGCTGATGCCTGTGAGATACTCATGATATCCCCAGTTGGTCTTTGAAAGGTACCTGTAGCTAGTATTCACAGGCTTATACATACCTTCTTATCCACTGGGATGGGTTCCCCTCTGTTTGTTCTGGCTCTGAGGCGTGGCCAGCACAGCTCCACAAGTTTCTGTAGGGTGTCCCTGTCCACCCTGTAACACTCTACTATCTCCAGATCATGTAGCCCTTGGAAGGTTACCCTGGGTGTGAACACTCTCCTCCTCCTGTGGTGCCTGCAGTGGTCGTGTGCATCATCCTCCACACCACCTTCAGTCTCCCAACACATGCTGGTGGATCAAAGCTATGGCAGCCCCTAACATGTACATAATAAAAGTTCCCCGTCTGTATACACCACTGGTGCAGAGTGTATGGGAATACACAAATGTGTGTGAGGTGCTTTCACACTTTATAGTATTGTGTTATGGATGCTGCTGATGTAAGTAGGTGTGTATGAGCTATTCCAGCTGCTGCGTGTCTTAATTATGGGTTTTGCAATGAGTACTGCATGGGTGGGGCCTTTACTGTGGAGATCTACTTGCATGCCTTGATTAATCTGTTGCCCTTTAATTCACTTTTAGGCTTGGATCCCCTCCCATTATCAGGCATGCATCAACCTGCCGTCTTTCTTGTTTTGTACTTTCCCTACCCAGTCATGGCGACATGTGCCTTGTAGCTGATGTACTGCATATCGCCTTTGTTCTGCTTTGACACTTTGCTGTTTTCTTTGCAGTACAGCCCTTCCCCTCCCCTGTTCTGCAGGTAGCTGCTTGCAGCCTTGTTAGCTGTTGTCAGTGACCCACTGTAGGCTACTAGGTGTTAATTAGTCGTTTGTACTCCAATTTCACTGCTGCAGCATTTCCTTATTTCTTTCCTATATCCTTCCTGTTTCAGCAGCAGTGCTCGCCACGCATACCAGTTTACCGGGTTTATGTGCATTTTCATCTCCGTTCACATGCATACTCTGTTACCTTGTGTACTCTCAGCTAAGCATAGCTATGGGCAATTTGACACATCCCTATCCTGCAGCTTTGCCTAGCTAGGGGCAGACCAGTTTAGCAATGCTCCAGTGTGCTTACAGCAATGGCGACACACTCCTCTGTTGATGTCATCTTTATCTCAAGGGCTCACCTCGGTGTATTAACGCTACACTGTAAGGTGCATCCTTACACCAGTGGGGAATCTGCAATTTACTGTTACTCCTCTCATTTGCATGGCATTGCCTACTAATTCCTAGCTACTGTGCATAACACTTTCATTGCCCCTTAGCAACCCTTGCGCCATGAGTATGGTGTAGCATGCCTGCCATTGACTATTATGGAGAAATCGTGATATGTGTTTCATTGTGATTTTATTCTTTATTTTTATATATTCCTTGTGATCCCCTTTGTGCATCGCTGCCCTGCGCTTCCACGTTGTGATAGTGCATCTATATATATTAAATGTTAATTTTACATTTTTTTTATGCCAATGGCTATATATTTAGCCATTGGCGTATATTAACAATATAATACATATGTTTGGTCAGCTGTCATGGCTCCGATTTTATGTTTGCAAAAATGTAAACCATTTTTTACGGTTTACATTTCTGCATGCTTACACTACGCCTGCACCACTTCCTGAATCACTACATACCTTCATTTGCATGCTACACTGCTGCAAATGGCGTAATTAGCATACAAGGCTCAGGAGTTGTGCGGGCATAGCGTACGCAGGTAGTGCACGTGGGAACGGCTCGTTCCTGAATCGCTCGGTGGCCATCTTTGGTGTTAGAACGCCGATGCTACGCCTGCACCTGGCGCAAGCTTAATGAATCCCGGGGTTGGTCTGTAAGTCTTTCAGCAATTCAGTCTCCATGTTTCAGGATTCGCTATAGCGGGTCCCAGCATTTCAAATGGTTTCCGGTTATCACCATACCACTTTTAAGGCAAAGCCATTTCTGTATATCATGAGAGCTTGTATTCTTGTATAGAAGTGTTTACTATGTCTCTTATCACTAAGTTATGTATGAACTTCACACTATGTTAATCAATGAAGTTTTAAACAACTAATGTCTTTTTTTTCAAAAACATTTTTCTTTTCTTTTCTTTATAAACATACACAAATGTACATATAACAAGTACAATAAAACAATAACAAAACTATTTAATGTAAATATTGTCAATAGTTTTGTTATTCATGGATTAATGTAAATATTGTAAATAAATAAACCACTAATGTGTTTGATAGGTAACTGTTGTAGTTGTTGCATATGAATGAATGTGGCATAATCCAAAAATTCTGTGGTGTTTATATTGAAAATCATTTAATTATTTATTTGAATGCAAAAACAAATCTCCAAAGGACAGATTGTACACCATTTAAGCTAACAATGAATACAGATAAAAATAATAAAATGGTGAACCAAAGCACGGCTGCCATACACACTCAGATTTACTGAAACAGGTAAGCACTTTCTTGACCACACAAGTCACTTCATATGACCTTGCACAAATCATTTAACCAGACAGTCCTCTGGGGCAGGTGACCTTTTGGACTGTGATTCTAAGAAGAGAATTCACTTTCAGGACTTTTACATAGACTGACTTCACTTGATATGTTCTAATACTAAATAGGCTTATGTGTATATGTTGAGATGGTTGTATATCTCAGAATGCTTTGAACTTTATTAGCCATCCAGCATTTGGGTCAAATTGTCATGTTTTAATAAAAAATTACTTGCTTTGAAAATAATTCTTTTTTTTGGTCACTTTTCAAAAATATTTAAACTTTTGGGATCTCATGATAGCTTTACTGGTATAGTGGGAGAATGCCCTGACTGTAGCCCAGGAGACACAATTTCAAGTTGATTCAGGTAGCTGATTGAGTGGCAGGGAGGTTGATCATGCCCATCCTGGGGAAGAGGACTTTGTGCAGCAGGCCATGCAGTGATATGATCCCTTGGAAATGTGATGTTGATGTAGTCTGCAGCCTTGGGGGTAGGTATTTTGCTCAACAAGCCACCTCTTGGTAATGCATTCATTGAGTGTGTGTGTGTGTGTGTGTGTGTGTGTGTGTGTGTGTGTGTGTGTGTGTGTGTGTGTGTGTGTGTGTGTGTGGTTGGTAGGGGAAGGCTTAATGGTTACCAGGCATGGGGCAAATAGAACCTAAAAACAATTTTCGGGGACATCACTGTACTAATCAAACTTAGATTACTTCTGTTTAATACATTTTAACAACTAATATATGTAGTTTGGATAACAAGGTTTTTATTTTAAAGGATCTTGTCATATGTAATATTGATGTGGCTATCATTAACGGTGCATTGTAAAAAATATACAGATTGGATACCTTTTCCTTGCCTTAAGCATTTCTTTTGCTGTAGAAGTAATAATACAGGAGTTGGTAGGGGTCCAATACAGGAGTTAGTAGTGGTCCTTTGATTGTAATCTATTCAAGCTATCAGTCTTTATGCATTCCATAAACATCATCAATTGCTGAGTTTCATATATTCTGTTAATGTTTATAATGCAATTATAAGAGGGAATTACAATTACAAGGAATAAAAGAGGGATTTACTTTAATTTTAATAGTCTGAAATTTATTTAGTACCTTTTATAAATGTGAATGAACTAAAACGCCTAGTAAATAAAATATCTTTGATAGTATGTGCATTCCGGAATGTGCTATGGCAGATTAATGTAGTATGTTTCCTGTTCCTTCTGTTCATAGGTAGGCACTAGGCTATCGGCCCTAGGGCCCATACAAGCCTAGCCAAAAAATGTACCCTGGCTTTCACCACCCAAGAAAATTATTTTCCTGTGCCCCTGTCGAGCAGAGCCACAGAAGTGATCCCCGGGGTGAATTTCCCATTTCCCATCCAATCATCAAGATTTTTCTTGAGTGCTCATGAGGAGCTCTGTTTGACATAGATAGGTAGTCTGTTCCAGAGTATGGGAAGTCTTTGGGACAGGAATCTATCCCTCCAGCATTTTCTGTTTATTGTGGTGACAAGGTTAAGGTCCCTAGAGCATTGTTGTGGCATCATTGAGACTACTTGTGTTAGCCTATGTTAGAGTTAAATCTAAAGTCAAATGGCAGTTGTTAACTGCTAGCTTTTGTGTAGCTAGTTACTTTGGAAGTAATTAGTGGATTATAGTGACACGACTGTAACTAAGGTATGGAAGTTTTTTAAATGATGCATTTTTAAATTTAAAATAAGGAGATGGTTAAACATAAAGAGATATCTCATTATAGGACCTGGGGCCCTTACAAGCCTAGCCAAGTTCTTACCCTTATTTCCATGATCCACAACTATTGCCCTTGTCCAAGAGGGACACAGGTGGACCCTCATGGTGAATTTACAGTCACCCATCCAATCATCCAGATTGCGTTTGAAGAGGGTCAGCAAGGTGTTCTGTTTGACATGAAGTAGAAGTCTGTTCCGAAGGTGTGGTAACGTCTGGGAGATAAATCTGTCCCACCAGCAGGTTCTGTTAATGTCACATACCAGGTTAACGTCTTTAGAGAGAGTAACCCTTGTACAATTTGACTTTCGGATAGGAAGCATTCCCAATAACTCTGGGTCAGAGATTGCCTTATATGCAAGGCAGAGATCACCTCTGAGTAGTCTGTATGAAACAGAACAACGTGACAGTGATTTCAGACAATCGCCATAGGATAGATGAAGACCTTGAATTTTCC
This sequence comes from Protopterus annectens, assembly GCF_019279795.1. NCBI lineage: Eukaryota > Metazoa > Chordata > Ceratodontiformes > Protopteridae > Protopterus > Protopterus annectens. Next base: position 1,668,536,984 of record NC_056744.1, on the reverse strand, counting down.
TTGTGAGGAACCTTTGTGGCTTCTCCATTTGCTGCAGGTGCTTAGAAAGGTGCGTACTAAAAGGGGTATTGCACTCTGTTATTGACATGATGAGGGAAGATTACAGGGAGGTAATAACTTCTTTTTTTCTGGAGATAATGCCCTTAATTATGAGATGAGCAATAAAGAATTCCCTTGTTACCACTGTGGAGACATGGTGGTGCTGTCAACATGTGTGTCCAGGTCTCTCACCACTTAGTGCATACTTAAGCTGTTCCTATTGATGTGGTAGTTAGCAGGAACATCTCTTTTACCAAATGGAATGATAACACATTTTTTTTCACTGAGTTTAAGGCCATGACTTTGGCACCAATCATTTGTTTAAGACCCCCGTGTAGGATGTCAGCATTATGTTAAGGTTCTATGACAGCTCCCAGTTTGCAGTCATCAGCAAACTTTGTCATCCACAGACTTTGTTTTTGCGTGTACTTCAGGGAAAAAGATTCCACACAGTAGAGGTACCAGCACTGATCCCTGCGGAACACCACTGATTACAGGTCTGCTGTTGGAGGTGGATTCCCCAATCAGTGAGCCAGTTAGTGACCTATCTAATGATTTAAGGGTTGATACTGAATTAGGTGAGTTTGTCAATGATGCCTAAGTGGGGGATAGTGTCAAATACCTTGGCTAAGTCCATTTAGGCTGTAGCAGTGATTTCCCCTTGTCCAGGTCCTTGGTGACTCTCTCAAAGAAGTCCACCAGGTTTAACAGGCATGGTCTCCCCTTGACAAATCCAAAATGAGTAGGGTCAAGGCTTTGGAGATTACCTATATATTTGTTTATAAGGTCCATGATGACTTGCTCCATGGCCTTGGAGATGAAGCTAGTCAGGCTAATAAGTCTGTAGTTCTTGGGAACTGCGCCGCCTTTGGGCAGGGGGAAAATGGTGGCTATTTTTCATTCAGCTAGGATAAAGCCAGAGTTTAGACTATGCATGAAAAGAGTACCCAGTGGTGTTGTTAATTCACGTTGAGCCCAAGTAGGATGCAGCCTAGGATGTTATCACGTCCCATCAATGCTGTGTTTTTGGCATTAGCAAGGGAATTTATGACCTGCTCTTTAGAGATGCAAGGTAGGGGGCAAGTAGTAGGGATGTCATGGGGTATGTGTGCTGGGGACAGGCGAGTGACTTTTTCACAGAATCTGTTAGCCAACAGGTTAGTTATGTCCACAGACTCAATATATGTGGTATCATGAACTACCAGTTCTGCACAAATCTGGGCCTTTCCGTTTAGGTTACAGATGTAACTATAGAATGGCTTGTGGTCCTCCTTTGTTGAGGAAGCTAATTTGGACTTGCAGTTTGCTTTGGAGGACTTCACACAAAGTCTTGCTTGCTTGTTTAAGCTAAAGAGGGAGTGTTGAGGGCTTGCTCCCTCTTACTCCTAGACAGCAATTTCTTCCTCTTATTGTAAAGTCTGTTAATGGCAGTTGTCTGCTAGGCAGGTTTGCTTTTCCTTGAGCTTGTTTTGGTCCTGTCAGGTATGGCTGAGTCAGTGCAGTTATACATATGTTTGTATAAAGCTTTGTTGCAGAGCTCTGCATAGTTGCCAGTTCCATCACAGGAAGGGAGTGCAGTGAATTTATTTATACCATCCTGTAAGAAGTTATAATCTGCTTTGGAGAAGTTTTTTAGTTTAGTTGTTGCTGGGGTGGGGTAAGGTGTGATAACTGCATCGAATTACACCGATGTTTTGGTCAGATCTCACCAGGGATGACCTCACAGTGGGGAGGTGCTACAGTGGTCCCCCATATTGGTGAGCACAGGTACAGGAATTTGGCATCCCTTCTGAGGGTGCCAACCAAATGGTTCAGGGCATTGGAGTTAACAAAGTTGAGGAACCTTTGGGCAAATGAGATTGAGCACAGGGGAGATCCATGGTATTCTAGTGGTTAGGATTTGGCACTCACTGCCACAACCTGGGTTCAATTCCCAGTCAGGGAATTTCGGGGATTAATTTGCCCAAGCAATGGATGGGTAGTTAGTCGCCCAAAAAGCATGGTGTTTGGATGTATTTTGATTGCCTTAGGTAAATCCAAATAAGCAGAGTGGGTGTCCTGATTCATGGAAGGGGTCCTGTAGCTGGCAGTCAGTTGAATAGGTATCCTACCAACAATTAATTGCACCTGAAGTGTCTCCAGGGAGTCATACTGTTTAATAAATCTGGAGGTGTATTATCTTTAATGAGTATTGATACACCACCTCGTTTAGTTTTCACACATTCAGTTTGAGGTCTGACCATGTGGAAGGAGGTATAACCCACTATGGCTGGGATGCTTTCCACAGCCTTGAACCAGGTCTCCATGACTGCACATATGTCTCAATCTTCCAAGGTGAGGACATCTTCCAGTGAGTGATGTTTCGTGTTGAGACTCCTAGCATTTATTTAGCAGCATAACTTTGAAGTTGGTTTTAGATAGAGTTTTTACATTGGTAATTTTGTTCTTGAAACACTGCCTGAAAAAGGCACTCTGGGGGTGGCAAGAGCTTAGCCAGTAGCCAAATTCCCAGGGTGACGGATGAAGACCATCTCTGGCCCAAGCTTTGAGGTCTGTCGGTCATGTCGCCACAGGCTGACAGATTCTGGATCCCCTTAGAATGACACCAGAAGCTCATCCAATTATTGAAGTCCATCATTTTCCATTTGTATTGAGGCATCATCCTAGGTTAAGATCAAATGCTGCTTAAGGCTAGGGACATACCTGTCTGACAAACAGTCTGAGAGCTCAGTCATGTCTCTCTTCATATAGTCCAGAGTGGTACATCTCAAGTCATTCACACTAACATGGACTATGACACAGGTACCTGTTGCTGAGAGATATGGCATGTCTTGGCACCTGACAGACAGCTGACTGTGACCTTTTCCTTATCCAGCCTGGTGAGAGGGCCATAAGTGTGTCTCGCAATGGAATTACTTATGAGTAATATGTTTGATTTTGTGTTTTACCTTAAGGGTTTGATCAGTGAGACACTGGTGCGTGAGCCATTATGTGTAATGTGTTCTGCAGAGGAAGTATTATGTGTAGCATCCGTGTGTTTGGGATGTTTCTGGTGTTTAGGTATGTTTCTAGTGAGGACCTCCACATATGTAGGTATGTGTGATGTGGGTTTGGGTGGAGTAGGGGGTGACCCTGAACTGTTTTTTATCTGATTGCTGCATTATTTTAAAATCTGCACTTAAAGTTACATTTTAGTCGAATTTGATCAAAAGTTTGCTTGTTTGTTTGTTTAATTTAACTGTGGAGGCTGCCCACTAAAGTGTGCTAGCCTGTGTAACTAATTTATCACTGTCACTGCATTTTCTGTGTGTTTCTACCAAAAAAACAAAAAAAATAATCCTTGTTTTCCCGCCTTCTTCGACTAGTTTAGACCAGTTTACAGGCATTGCTGTATTCTGGGCTGTGGTGTAGTTCCTGTGTTGTCCATTACCTTACTTGGATAGAAGGAAGTTTCTTTGCTCACCAGTGGGAGTGGGGAGCCTTGAGCAGCCTACCTGTCCTTGGGGGAAGTGACCTCAGCACAAGAAGCTGTAGTAATTGGTTGTTTGGGACCATTCCTAGCTCTTTTGTAGCTCACTGTTTAAAATCCCCCTCTGGGCGTTTTTTTCTGGCTATACTGCTCAGACAAGCTCCACGTGGGTTTACAGAGTGGTCCTAGCAGCAAGGAACTAAAAAAAGCGACTACCTTCTGGATTTAAGTATCTTTGCTTTTTTTTCACTTGAAATAGCTTCTGTAGCTTACCTTGAACTAGCCTGAGCTGTTTTTTATCTGATTGCTGCATTACTTTAAAATCTGCACTTAGTTACATTTTAGTCGAATTTGATCGAAAGTTTGCTTGTTTGTTTGTTTAATTTAACTGTGGAGGCTGCCCACTAAAGTGTGCTAGCCTGTGTAACTAATTTATCACTGTCTCTGCATTTTCTGTGTGTTTCTACCAAAAAAACAAAAAAATAATCCTTGTTTTCCTGCCTTCTTCGACTAGTTTAGACCAGTTTACAGCATTGCTGTATTCTGGGCTGTGGTGTAGTTCCTGTGTTGTCCATTACCTTACTTGGATAGAAGGAAGTTTCTTTGCTCACCAGTGGGAGTGGGGAGCCTTGAGCAGCCTACCTGTCCTTGGGGGAAGTGACCTCAGCACAAGAAGCTGTAGTAATTGGTTGTTTGGGACCATTCCTAGCTCTTTTGTAGTTCACTGTTTAAAATCGGCCGTGCGCGGTCGTGAGCATAGCGCAGTGCCCATTAAACAAGGTTAAACTTTTTCTGGCTCCGCCAAGTCTGCTCTTCAAATTTTCCCTTAAGGAAGCTCTACTCTTAGTATAACCAGACTACTCACTGTATTACAAGCCTAGCACTTGTTCTCAATACTTCTCTACTAAGTAAGCACTCTCATATTAAGTAAAGCACTACATCTACTTACCACCCCTGTGAATACCCACTTCCCTTAAAGGTATACCACTCCCTTATACTGTTCTAGCATGTCGAGTGGTAGATTACTGGCGTCGTCTCCAGTTCAGCTGGTCAATCTGGGCATCTTGAGACAATGCTACAATTGTCTCATGTACACAGACAACCCTCTCCTCCTCCCAACAAACACAAATACATGTGAGAGATGCAACTATATAGCCAAACTGGAGGCTGAACTCTCTCAACCCAGGGCTGGCATGACCAGACAGGAGGAGATGGCAACCACACACACAACAATCCCAGTCCCACATAGACCTACCACAACTGCAAACCAAACACACAAAAACACAAAGACATACTCGGAGGCTCTAATAAAAAACTTACCAAAACAACAGAGGCTCCCAAAGCAGACATCCAAAAATCCACCACCTCAAAACAAAACACATGCAACACATACTTCAATAAATCAGTGTGTCGACCAATCGCAGCCCTTAAGGCCAAACACCTTGCCTGATACACTAGTAATAGGTGACTCCATAGTCAGACACACTGATGTCCCACTGACCAGGCTGAACAAGGAGAAGGTGACTGTGAGCTGTCTATCTGGGGCTAGGATCCGCCACATAACACGCACTCAGGTCACTCCAAAGCAAGTACAAATATGACTCCGTCATTGTCCATGCTGGTGTGAATGACCTGAGACGTACCTCCCTGGACTACATGAAGAGAGACATAGAGGAGCTCTCCGATTATGTAGCCCAGGCTGGTATGACCCTGACCCTGAGCAGCATCTTGCCCTCACCAAGAATGATACCACAATACAAAGACAAGATGATCAGCTTTAACAATTGGCTCGAGTACTGGTGTCATTCCAAAGGGATCCAATGTCTGTCTGCCTGGGATGATATGTTGGACAAGCCACGCTGCTTCGCAAGGGATGGCTTACACCTGTCACAACTGGGCTTCCGGATATTGGCTAAGGCTCTTGCCACCCCCATAGTGCCTTTTTTAGGCAAGGCTCAAAAGACAAACCCACCTCCTTAGAAAACAAAAATGGAAAAAAGCTAAGGGTAATGCTGCTCAACGCCAGAAGTCTAAATCTCAAGATGCAGGCACTTGATGCACTCCTCAGCATGGAGAACATCGACATCTGTACTGTAACTGAAACCTGGTTCAAGGCTCCTGAGAGCACCCCAGCGCTACCAGGCTATACCTCGTATCATGCTTTTCAGCCCCAAAACCCGGGCCGAACCACAAAGGGAGGGGGAGTGTCCATATTCATAAAGGACACCCACCCCTCCAGGTTAGTAGCAACACATGAAGCATCAGGGACCATACAGGTGCAACTAACCATAGGCAAAACTGCTATACAACTGGTAGCATGTTACAGAGCACCCTCCCAATCTCAAGAACCCCACTCAGCCTTCCTGAAGGCATTGGAGGATATGAATGTATCACAAAATACCATCATACTGGGAGACTTCAACTACCCAAACATAGATTGGGTACATTATTCTAGCCCTAATACCCTAGCCCAAAGGTTCCTGGAATTCATAAATTCAAATGCACTGGAACAACTAGTCACCTCTCCCACTAGGGGAGATAATATACTAGACCAGATCATCACAAACATGGGGACAAAATGCTCCACACAGGAAGTATACCCCTCACTAGTGAGATCTGACCACAAACTAATCACCCTGGATATACATATCCCACCTCCACCCCCAGCACAAAAGACCACAATGAAAAACTTCTCAAAAGCAGACTTCACTCTTCTTAAGATGGAGATGGTATCCTTTAAGCCCACTGTGCCAGTGGATACCACATCCCGCAATGCCAAATCCTTCACAAATGCTTTCTATGGACATATCCAAGAATGCATGGATCATGCAATCCCAAACAAATCCAAGTCCCTCTCCACCAAATGTAAGCGTCCTGTCTGGTGGACCTCAGCCATAAACAGATTGTATAACAAAAGAAGGAAGCTACTGCACGTCAGAGTGAAATCCCACGAAGGGAAGACATCTCTGATCAACATTAGCAGAAAACTACGTTCTCTCATAAAAACATCCAAGGCAAACTTTGAGAGAAAAATCGCTAAGGACACTAAAGATAACCACAAAGCCTTCTTCAGCTATGTTAGAAACCTGGGCGGAAACCCTCGAATATGCTCAGAGTTGGTTCACAACAACAAAAAAATACACTGAACCCACAGATATTGCTAACATTCTGGCTGACAGGTTCAGTGCAAATTTCTCGCCTCCTTCACCCCCAAAAGAAGAAATACTTATCCCAGATGAATGTAATCTCTCTGTCATCTCAGTTGTCCAAGTGAGAACAGCCCTAAACAAAGCAAAAAACACAGCATCAATGGGACCTGATGGTATCCCGGGGTGCGTGTTACGTGAACTCCAAGAGGAGCTAAACCCACACATAAAAATTCTATTTAACCTTAGCCTTACTTCGGGATATGTACCTGTACACTGGCATACAGCAACAGTGGTCCCACTCCACAAGGGGGGTGCCTCTACAGACCCTGGAAACTACCGCCCCATAAGCTTAACTAGCCTGGTATGCAAAGCTATGGAAAGAATCATTATGGAACTCATAAACAGAGACCTAGGGGACCTACGGACACTTGACCCCACCCAGTCCGGCTTTGTGAAGGGCAGATCCTGCCTTTTAAACCTGGTTGACTTTTTCGAAACAGTCACTAGAGCCATTGATGAGGGCAAAGCAGTCCATACAGCATACCTGGACTTGGCTAAGGCCTTCGACACAATACCCCACTCAGGCATCATAGATAAGCTAAACAGCTTAAAAGTAAACCCTTATGTCACTAGATGGGTTGCAAACTGGCTAAAGGACAGAACCCATAAAGTTAAAATCGCTGGAGCAATGTCAGACTCAAAGCCAGTCACAAGTGGTGTCCCACAGGGATCTGTCCTGGGACCCCTCTTGTTCGGCATTTATTTCTCAGATGTTAAAGCAAACATGGGAGGGCTGTGGCTGACAAAGTTCGCAGATGACTGCAAAGTAGGCGCCATAGTCGATACACCAGCAGACACACACATCCTACAAAAAGGCCTCACTGAAACGGACAACTGGTGCCGTAGTCACGGCCTTAAACTAAATGCCAAAAAATGTATAGTCATCCCTTTTGGAAAAAACAAAGTACCCACAAATTACCACATAGACATAAACCCACTGAGTACAGAAAAAGTAATCAGAGACCTAGGGACCCAAGTAGACAGCGACCTCTCATTTGACACCCACGTTGCCAAAGTGGTTAGAAAAACATTCTACCTTGCACACCTCATCATGAAGGGATTCACATCCAGATCCAAGGATGTCATTGTACCCCTATATTCCTCCCTCATCAGACCCATGATTGAGTACAATGCCCCATTTGGTATGTACCTCACCCGGCACTTGCAACAGCTGGAGAGACCACAAAAGTACCTCACCAAAAGGATCAAGGGTCTCCAACATATGTCTTATTCCGCCAGACTAAAGAAACTTCAGCTCTATTCAGTGGCATACCGCCTGCTCAGAGGTGATCTCTGCCTGACGTACAAGGCCATGTCCAATCAGGATTTGATGGACATGCTCCACCTCAAAAAATCCAAATCCATCAGGACCACGAGAGCTAGACTTAAACCTCGGCACAAGTATGAATAGGACATGCTGGAGGGATAGATTCATAACCCAGAGGCTTCCCATGCTTTGGAACAGGATCCCAGTTCGTATTAGGCAGAGCCCCTCACTGACTCTCTTCAAGAGAAATCTTGATGAGTGGATGGGAGATCGAAAGTTTACCCCAGGGGTCACTTCTGTGTCACTGCTAGACAGGGGCACAGTAAACTAATTCTATTATATAAGGGGACCTTCATTGTGTCACTACTAGACAGAGGCACAGTATTCTAGATTTATTCTGTACATTTTTGTACCATTTCATGGGGTGGCAAAAGCCACATCACTATGGCTAGGCTTACAAATGCCCCAGGGCAGATAGCCTTGTACTATACTATGAAACTGTGAATGCTGGCAACCTGCTGATTGTCATATGTACTGACTGATGTGTGAGAGAGCATGGATTCAAGGTTCTTAATATAGTTGCTTCTCTCACACATTGTGTTTGTGTGTACTAGGAGTAGAGGGTTGTCTGTGAACATGAGACAATTGCAACACTGCCTCAGTATGCCAGTGTCGACCAAGCTGGCTGGTGAAACTGTGGGAAATTGTCTATTCATAGTGACAGGTACATTTTCATCATTAAAATTATTGACAGTAAGACAAGAATATTTATCAGGTAAACTATTGAAATTAGTAACATTGTAGGTACTCCAAAACAAAATAAAAATGTAAATTGTACATGAAAAGATACTGAAACATTGTTCAAGTCTACTCATGGTACATAATAACTGCTAATTAAATAAAAATATATTTGTATGATTAGATTATTATGAGACTAATGAAAATTTTGAAGATGTCCTAGAAGATAGGAATGGGACTGTTGAGGAAAGAGTACTTTAGGAGAAACAGTCAGTCAAAAATATAACCGTTACGAAGACAAAAAGTAAGAAGTTAGCCTAGTGCCTACCTATGAACACTATCTGCCCAAAGGCATTTATAAGCCTAGCCAGAATGTGTTGGCTTTCGCCACCCCCTTAGATTAGTTCCCTGTGCCTCTGTCCAGCAGAGCCACTGAAGTCATCTCCGGGGTAAAGTTTCTGTTTCCCATCCACTCGTCAAGGTTTCTTTTGAAGAGTGTTAGCGAGGAGCTCTGCCTAATGTAGATTGGGATCTTGTTCCAAAGCATGGGAAGTCTCTGGGACAGGAATCTATCCCTCCAGCACGTCCTATTTATTGTTGTGGTGAGGTTTAGATCCCTAGAACGTGTGGCTCGAGGGGATAAAGTTTTCTTTAGGTGGCGCATTTCCATCAATTCTGGGTTTGACATGGCCTTGTATGTCAGGCAGAGATCACCTCCTGAGTAGGTGGTATGCAACCGAGTACAGCTGGAGTTTCTTCAGTCGACCTGCATAAGGCATCTGTTTGACGTCAGTGATCCTCTTGGTGAGGTACTTCTGTGGTCTTTCCAGCTGTTGCAGGTGTCTTGTAAGGTACATCCCAAATGGGGCATTGTACTCTATGATGGGTATGATGAGTGATGAGTAGAGGGGCACAATGACCTCTTTTGATCTGGATGCGAACCCTTTTGTGATTAGGTGGGCCATGTAGAAGGATTTTGTAACCACTTTGGCAATGTAGATTAATATCTTCTTGGGTCCCCAGATCCCTTATTACATCTTCCATATTTAGGGGACTACCACCTATGTGGTAGTTTTTGGGTACTTTGTTTTTTCCAAAGGGGATGACTATGCACTTTTTGGCATTTAGCTTGAGGCCATGATTTTGACACTAGGTATCCATCTCAGTGAGATCCTTTTGGAGGATGTCTGTGTCAGCCGGAGAGTCAATTATAGCCCCTAGTTTTGCAGTCGTCTGCAGACTTGGTCAGCCATAGTCCTCCTGTGCTTGCCTGTACCTCTGAGAAGTATATGCCGAACAGGAGGGGTCCTAGGACTGAGCCCTGGGAACGTCACTTGTAACCGGTTTAGAGTTGGACCTAGCTGTCGCAACTATCACCATGTGGGTTCTGTCCGTGAGCCAGTTGGCAACCCATCTTGTGACATAGGGGTTTATGTTCAGGCTGGTGAGCTTGTCTATAATACCAGAATGGGATATGGTGTTGAAGGCCTTAGCGAGGTCTAGGTAGGCTGTGTGTACCACCTTTCCCTCGTCTATATCCTTGGTAACCGTCTCAAAGAAGTCCACCAGGTTTAGGAGGCATGATCTGCCCTTTACAAAGCCGAACTGGGTAGGGTCCAGTGTTTTGGAGGTTTCCAATGTCTCTGTTAATGAGTTCCATGATGATCCTGTTAGCCTGTACTTCAGAGAAGTAGATACCAAACGCAGAAGGTTTTTGGCTAACAAAGTTCGCAGATGACTGCAAACTAGGAGCCATAATCAAAACTCCTAACGATGTGGACATCCTACAAAAGGGCCTCACTGAGACAGATGCCTGGTGTCAAAGCCATGGCCTCAAGCTCAATGCCAAAAAGTGCATTGTCATCCCTTTTGGTAAAAACTCTGTACCCATGAATTACCACGTAGGCAGTAGTCTACTTAACACCAAAAGTGTGATAGAGACCTTGGGACACAGGTGGACAGTAGTCTCTCCTTTGATAATCACATTTCCACAGTAGTCAGGAAATCCTTCTACGTGGCTCGCCTCATCACAAAAGGTTTCTCATCCAGGAAAAAAGAGGTCATTGTTCCCCTGTACTCATCACTCATTAGACCCATTGTAGAGTAAAACGCCTCTTTTGGTATGTACCTCACAAGACATCTAAAACAACTGGAAAGGCCACAGAAATGCATCACAAAGAGGATTAGCAGCCTCAAACAGATGCCCTATGCAGACGGTCTCAAAAAACTCCAGTTTTACTCTGCGATCTCTGCCTAACATACAAAGCTATGTCAAACCCAGAGCTGTTGGACATGCTCCATGTAAAGAAATTCCAATCTCTGCGAGCTACACGCTCTAGGGACCTAAACCTTGTCACCACAATAAACGGAACATGCTGGAGGGATAGATTCCTGTCCCAGAGACTTCCCATACTCTGGAACAAACTACCTATCTATATCAAACAAAGTTCCGCATTAGCAATCTTCAAGAAAAATCTTGATGATTGGATGAGAGATAGGAAATTCACCCCGGGGTCACTTCTGTGGCTCTGCTTGACAGGGGCTCAGGAAAATAATTTTCTTGGTTGGCAAAAGCCAGAGTACCATTTGGCTAGGCTTGCATAGGCCTTATGGCCAATAGCCTAGTACCTACCTATGAACCTATGCACTCCATAGCCTTGCAGACCAAGCTAGTCAGGCTTATAGGGCGATAGTTCGCAGGATCTGTTGTGGCTCCACCTTTGTGGAGTGGAATAACCATTGATGTGCGCCACTCTATGGGTACGTAGCCTGTGGAGAGGCGGAGTTTGAACAGTGTGTTTTAAGTGAGGGGTTAGTTCGTCTTTGAGCTCGTGTAGGACGCAGCCTGGGACACCGTCCAGTCCCACTGATGCTGTGTTTTTGGCTTTGGAGAGGGCTTTTTTAACCTGAATGTCTGTGATTTCAGGGACTCTATATTCTTCTGGTATGGTTATGGGCCCTTTTGGGGGTGAGAGGGGGGTGAAGTTTGCACTGAACCTGTCTGCCAGGATGTTGGCGATATCTGCCGATTCAGTATATTTTGTGCCATTTTGTACCAACTCCAAGCAGATCTGAGCATTGCCACTTAGATTCTTGACATAGCTAAAGAATGCCTAGTCGTTATCTTTTGGAGTCCTTAGCAATTTTTCTTTCAAAGCTTGCCTTGAATGATTGTATGAGGGATCATACTTTCTTACTGATACTGATCAGGGATGTCTTCTTCTTGGGATTTTACTCTTTTCTGTACTAGTTTCCTCCTTCTATTGTATAGCTTGTTAATGGCAGGAGTCCACCAGACTGGTTTCCTTTTCTTGGAGGAGTGAATCATGGTTTTCCTTGGGGTGGCACGATCCATGCATTCTTGTAGGTGCCCATAGAATACATTATTAAAGGATTTTGCATCTTGGATAGAGTTATCCTTCAGCATGGGGTCTTTGAAACTTTCCACCTCGGTCTTAAGTAACGTGAAGTTTACTTTTGAAAAGTTTGTGGTTTTCTTGTCCGGGGGTGGGGGTGGAATGTGGATATCCAAAGTTATATGTTTATGGTCAGATCTAACCAGCGAGGGGTTGACCTCCGGTGTGGAACACCGGTCACCCATGTTGGTGATGACCAGGTCCAATATGTTGTCACCTGTGAGTGGGAGTGTTGACCAATTGAACCAGGGCGTTTGAGTTTATAAATTCTAGGAAATGTTGGGCAAGGGAGTTAGTACTTGAGTAGTTCTCCCAGTTAATGTTTGGGTAATTGAAATCACCCAGTGTTAGGGTATTTGGTAGGACCTTTATGTTTCCAGAAATGCGGAATGGGTTGTAGTTTCGGTCAGTGTGACCACCACTTAGAGAGATATTAAGGCATTTGTAGTACTGGATGGGTGTAAGAGGGTTGAAGATATTTTATTTTTAAACCATATACAAAGGGATCGGTTTCAGAGGATATGAGTAAGGGAAGTGCTTTGAATTTGATAAATGTTATAAAGTAACTGTGAAGCTAATAAAAAAAAAACTGATATAAAATAAGTGGATGTGATAATAGGGAGAGTGAGGAGAAGATAAGTAGTGGATTTAAGGCTGTGCCAAACGTTTGTATTGTTAATTGTTTTAACCGAGAGATTGGAATGATTAACGAAATACTACTATAGAGTAGTAAGCACTTACCTGTAGCTTAAAAAAGAAAGGTAATAAAGTTTTAGATGTTAAATGTAAGGATTTGCAAAAATGTGACTAATTCCATGTGAGGAAGGACAAATGGGGAACAAGTTTAATGCAGAAATCGTTATTTCTTGTTTTCAGAAGGTTTGGAAACAGATGGGGTAAAATAAATGTAGCCGTATAGTCTGACATTTGAGGCCACTTCTCAGGAAAGTATAAAAGAGGGAAAGGAGAATTAACAAAGGGAAAAGTTGTGGAATGAACATATTAATATGGTATTGTTTATGACTCATGGATGAAATGGTGGAGAATATTTAAGAAGAAATGTGGGAAAGTGTGTATATGGAAGTAGAAAAAGAATAACTTGAGGAGAGAAAATAAGATATTGGTAGAAGAGTGTGACCAGTTCATAGAGCAGGAGTTTTGACTGTTTTAAGAAGAATGAAAATTGTGAACTCTGTAAAGAAAAAATAGTAGACTTAATAAATGTAATTTTTTTTGTAAAAAAAAAAAAAAAAAAAAAATACACAAAAATTCCTTTTCTGAAAAGGAAAAGGAGGGTACGTCTTTTTCATTTAGAAAGTGAAGTAGGATTAATGTAAAGTAAAAGAATTGGAAAATTTAGATAGGGGAAGACGTGTACAATAACCAATCTTGCATTATAAATATGTAAGAAAGATGTATTCTGAAAAATTAGAAACAGGTAAAAATGAAGTGTGGCATTAAACTAGAACTGGTAAAAAGACTAGAGCTACAAAAAGAAACGGTATCATACAAGGATAAAATACTGAAGAAGTAAGAGGGAGTAGTTCACTAGAAATAGTATTGGGTATTTCTTTTTAAAAGGATTGGAAAGGAAGAGAAGGAATGTGTTGTGCAGGTTGTGAATGAAGGATTTAGTCGTGGAATAAATGAGGAAGCCATTTGAGCTGGAGTAATATGTTTTCTGTGGATGAAATAAAAAAGCAGATACAATTTGGATTTTGTTATATAAATACTGATGTGACTATTGAAAAAGAGCACAATGAAAATGCAAAAAAAGTGCAGTCACCACAGAGTCTGGCGTAAAAATGTTTAGCGCTAAGTTAAAAACTCCAGTAATCACCAATTAAAAGACAGAGAGAGAAGCGCTTTGGGGTATTCCTACCCTTCTTCAGCTCTATCAAAAACAAACTAATCCAAAGTAAAAAAATATATAGATATAAGTTTCAAATTCCATTAACCTATCAAATGTTAAGTAGGAGTTCACGCTTCCCTGATGTAATCAAAGTATCCATTCGTATAAAGTAATTCATATTGTAAAAGATACCGCGGTGGTGCAGCGGTAGCATTGTTGCCTCACAGCAAGAGGTTTTCCCGTTCAATTCTCGGTTGGAGTGCGGGGAGTGCCTTCTGTGTGGAGTCTGCATGTCCTCCCTGTGGTTGGGTGGGCGTTCGAAAGACATGTGTAAATGGGCGTGCCTTAAGTTGAAGGTTGAACGTCGAGCTGGCACCTCGGCGTTCGTGAAAATCTACTGCCAGTCATTAGTGGACTGGAGTTCCGCTGTGGCGACCCCTAACTGGGAAAAGCCGAAAGACAAACAACAACATATTGCAAAAGGATTTGTTAATTTAATTAGTTATGATGGGGGATGGCATTTATAGTATAGGTAAAAAAGCAAAAGGAATGTTGGTTGCAATAAAATAACTCCCAGATGGTGTTAATAAGGGTTCAAAATTCAAAACTGATGCATTGCATTTATTGTGTCTGTTATGACCAAGCATGGGTTGTGCATGGGTGAATGGATGACCAAGCATGGAAAATTATGATGATGGAGAAAAGGTTATGAACAGGGTTTAAGACTGTTTATGAAAGAATGTGGATGAACGCTTTGATTAATGGATAGTTAGACAAAAATTGGATAAAAAAAGAAGTCTGACAAAGATGGCATATGAGTGCTATAGTCTTTATGTTGATAAAGAATACAGCCATTGGGAATTGTACTTAAAAGTATAAACAGCTATATGAATTATGGAGAGGGTTCATCCTTCACTAGATGCAAATTATACTGATTTAATTTTATTGTTAACGTTACAGGCTGAGTTAAGTAGATATACAGTGGTGGTCATTCAGTTAGGAATTGTAAGCTTAAAATTAAGTAAAGAAAAGAATAAAGAATAAGGTTTAAACTGGAGCTTTATTTTTTTTTATAAACAGAAGCTTTAGTACTACAGATAAGGTTCATTTGAAGTTGTTGCATTTATTATGGGTCTTGAATAAAATAAAGTTGGTTATAAATGTATTGATAAGTAAACTACTGTTAGGAATTGTGAAGAGTATTGAGATAATGTAAAAAAAGCAATGAGAGTAGAAAGTTAGATGAGGAATGATTATTCATAATATAAGAAAATGTTATTGTGGAAGTTGAATACAGACAATATATTCAAGAACTGAAAAGAATGGCTCTAAAGGTGTTATGGATGGGTTTTATTGGGTAGTGATTTAGGACATGGAAGAAAACAAAAAGCTGATAGGCATCAAAATGTAAATAAATGTAGTAATTTTGTGATTTTTTTTGATTTGTGATTTTTGTAGAGGTTTAGTAAAGAACAGATTTAGTTAAAAGCACAGATTTGAATGGGTGGTAAGAGAGAGACATTATGTGGTTTTGTCAGCTCCTCACTCTTCGGGATGACGGGGGAGAGTATATTTATCTTGGGTGCTTGTTCCTGCAGTGGAATCTCTGATGAATATCAGTGATTATGTGGGACTGCTGGTTTTCAGGGAGGTAGAGCAGTCTTGGGGGTTACATCACCTGTAGAACTAAGTGAGATGCTGTCATTGACACACACTCGGTGCAGAACAAATCCCGGCTTTTTATGGGATATATGCACTAGGATTAGGGAGTCAAAGTGTAAAAATTTCAAACCATCCTTAACTCCTGTCTTAAATGATGTTCAATTGCCTTAAATGATGTTATGTCCCCTTATCCTTGCCATGATGATGGGGCTTCAATGGAACAATTTTCTGAGAAAGGAATGAATGATCAGCAGGGAGTAGGGGCAAAAAAAAAAAGGCGAAAAAGCACATGCTAAATAAGAGATCTGAAGAAAAAAATAGTACTTTTTATGATGTAGAAGAAAATATTAACTTCTGTGGGGACTCAGTGGTATCCCAGTCTGTATTCTGTACCATGTCCAGCAAGAACTGACTTTGCCATTGAGCACCCTGTTCAACCATAGCACAAATACAGGCTTCATTTATTCCAGCAGAGTGGAGAACTGCCATTGTCATCCTCCTGCACAAACGTAGTTTCCGGGATCAGTAGTGGCAGTATCACCCCATTAGCTTGACAAGTCTGATCTGTAAAGCCATGGAGTGTGTTATTATGGATCACATAGGCAATCTCCAAGCAGTTGACCCCACCCAGTTTGGATTCATCAAGGGCAGATCTTATCTGCTGAAGCTGGTTAACTTCTTTGAGAATGTCACCAAGGCCTGGATGAAGGAAAGTCAGTTCATACAGCTTACCTTGACTTGGCCAAAGCCTTTGACACAATCCCCCATTCGGGCATCATCGAAAAGCTAACACAACTTGGAGTAAATCCCTATCTCATCAGTGTGCCAGCTGGCTCACCAACAGGACCCTTGAGGTCAAAATAGGCACCCCCACCACCTATAGCAGACCTGCCACTAGTGGAGTTCCCCAGGATCTGTTATCTGACCCCCTACTGTTTATCATCTATTTCTCAGAGGCGGAGGCAAAGACAAAAGGCCTGTGGGTGAGTTTGCAGACAACTGTAAGTTGGGTGCTGTCACTGACTCCCCAGATGATGTTAACATACTGCAAGAGGGTCTCATAGCAAATAATGACTGGTGCCAAAGTCGTGGTCTCACCCTAAATGCAAAGAAATGTATCATCATCTATTGGACAGAATATGCCAAATACATATGCCAATTTGGTTGTATATCACCGGGAAAAATCATTTCTTTTCAACAGCATATATTTTTCCAAGATATTATTATATAAAAGGTTTGTAGATGATGTACTACTTTTTTGGAATGGGACTTTAAATGACTTAACTGAATTCATTCAGTATTTAGAATCTACCACTGAGTTCTTTAGATTTACTATGGAATTTTCCAATGATACTATAAATTTTCTAGATATTACCATAAAAAAAGATAATCTGGGCCATTTAAGTACATCTTTATATAGAAAATCATGTTGGAAGAACACCTTACTTCATTTTAATAGTATGCATCCGAGATTTACATTTCATAATATTGTCAAGGGTCAGTTCACTAGGCTTACTAGACTCTGTCAAGATCCTTTGATATTAAAAGAACAAGTAGATTTATTAGAAGATTTATTTTTTAGAAAGGGGCTATAACCATGAGATAGTTAGAGCCACAAAGAATTTAATATTTAATGATAAGTCAGAGGCTAATCAATTGAATTTTAGACATCAAAAAAGATTTGGCAAAGTTAATAAAGAACTCAAGGTGACCTTTGTTACTAGGTTTACTAATGACAACAAAGCCATAATTAGGATTATATCTGACAATTGGCATGTACTTACAATTGATACAGATATAAAGAAGATAATGGGAACTAGACCAAGTTTTACCTACAGAAATAGTAAGAATTTTAAAAAGGTTACTCTGTATTGAACATAATTATTCAGAAGTTAGGCATTTTAGATAATTCAACAAGTTTGGCACTTTTGCATGTGGTAAATGTAACGTGTGCAACATGATTTCGAAAGAACAAATCTTTATACGTCCTGTCTTGAATTATAAATTTGAACCCAGGTTTTTTGCTTCGTGCAATGACATGAACCTTGTATATCTAGCAAACTGTGGACAATGTCATGCTTTTTATATAGGCATGACCACCAGGAGACTGAAAGATAGGATATATAATCATATTTATGACATTAAGAAATTAGATCAGAGAAATGCCTTAGTAAAACATTCTATGTCTCATAAAGGTCATAATTTTAAATTTAAGGTACTTCAAATAATACCCCCTAACAAGAGAAGGGGCAATAACATCAATGATTTAGAAAGTATAGAATTAAAATGGATTCTAAAATTAAGAGCACATCAAGACCCTGGTCTTAATCAGTTCATCAGTATAAAACCTCTGCTTGAAGCATGTAGATTTAAATGAATTTTCAGACATATTTGTTGCATTTTAAATGCACATTTTTAGAACACTTTTCACACATCTCATATTTTAATAGTTATTTTATTTAGATTTTATTGTTTCATTGCACGTTTGTTTTCATTTTTTGATATATTACATTTCAAGCCTTATGGCAGCTAACAGAATGTATTTAAATAGAGTGGTCTGAAGGTTGAATTGTTTGACTTTAACTGAAGCTGCATCTGCTAGTCAACAAGTTTGGCTTCAAATTATTAAGATACACGTTTAATTGCATAATGATTTAATTAATTGATTGATGTTAGAGGTTATTAATGATTTTGAATGTATAAAAAGCTAGAGTTTTAGTAATGAAAATAGATCTGAAGAAGCGTACCCTGGGAGTACGCGAAAGCGCTCATCTGTTCTAATAAACTTGGTTCTCATTTTATTACATCATGGTGGTCTGTCTCCGGTTTATATACAACTTCTTTCTTCATTTTTACGAAGAGGACCTTTGGGTAGTAGCGTTTACTATTTTCTTGATTATGATGTTAACATACTGCAAGAGGGTCTCATAGCAAATAATGACTGGTGCCAAAGTCGTGGTCTCACCCTAAACGCAAAGAAATGTATCATCATCTATTGGACAGAAACACATCCCCTACTGATTACGACATCAACGACAACCCCCTAAGCACACAACCTATGGTGAGAGATCTGAGTATTCAGGTTGGTAACAATCTCACATTTCGACCATCATGTAGTGGCAGTGGTCATGCCTTTTACTTGGTTCATTTCATAAGTAATGGGATTGCATCCAGAAAAAAGAAAAATTTTACCTCTCTATACTCCTCCCTCATTAGACCAATAATTGAGTATAACGCCCCTTTAGGTACCTCTCCAAACATCTGTTCTCAGAGAATCCATGGCCTCCACACCTGTCCTATGCAGACAGGCTCAAATCACTTGTCACTCTACTCGGTATTGTACAGATTGCTCAGAGGTGACCTGTGTCTTGCCTACAAGGCAATCTCTGGCCCAGCCCTACTAAGGCTGTTCCATATCTGTAAGTTTAACTCCTCGTGCATTACCCACTCAAAAGGTCTGAGTCTAATATGCGACATCAACAAAATCTGTTGGAGAGACAGGTTGGTCTCCCAAAGGCTTCCCTGTCTCTGGAATAGACTTCCCATACATGTCAAACGGAGTACCTCTCTGATCCTTTTCAAGCACAACCTTGATGAGTGGATGGGAAACTACAAATTTGTCCCAGAGGTTCCACTTGTGTCCTTCATTGATGGGGGTAACAAGTGCTGACTGAGGTTTCTTTTTGGGTATAAACTCTTTGCTAGCCTTGTAGGGGCCCCAGGGCAATTAGCCTAGTAACCTCCTGTGATGCTATGAATTAAGAAGACAGTTTGCATGTTTATGGTATATATTCATGGGATGGTGTGAAAAGAATGTAATAAACTGCATAAGAAAGAATTTAAGTGAATACAATTTTGATTGCAAAAACATTGGGGGCAAAGAGAAAGACGTTAAGATTGTAAATAATGTGCAGGACTTTAGAAACCTGCAAAACATGTTAAATATCTAAATAAACAACTCTTATGACCTTCAGGAAATGTGTCGGGCTTCTTATCATCCTCCTAGATTCCCATCAACCCATACAGACCTTGATTGAATATTTCCTCTACATGATGATCCTTCAGAAATATAGGACCCCCCTCCCAAATTGCAAGGCAGGGTCAGTATTAGAACATGAATCCATATACCTGGTGTATGAAAGTAATGACAACCTTCTGATCCAGCACAAAAGACAGTATGTCTATATTTTAAATTTGTTTCCAAGATATGCAAATCTTATTCTGGGCTGCAGTGTCAAAGCCTTTTTGTTAATTTAATGTACCCTATATTTTGTGGGATTCTTGAATGCAGATTGTGTAAGCTGGTTGTTTTAAGCATCTTTCTTTCTAGTAATTGCAGAGAGTTTATGATCTTCTTTGTTGTAGCCTCTTGTGTTTTTTTATTCATATTGTGTATTGAAACTACTAGAATGTATTCCATAACAGGTAGTTGTCTCATCAGCCAGTTTCCCCTGGTTTGCAAGACTCCTTTACTACTCTGGTTTTAGCCAGTTGTTTCTTTGCCTACATAATCTTTTGATGCAGTTTCTTTTAGTGATGACTGTAAATTCTTTTAACCAGTAATGAATCAGCGTTATCTGTTTAAGACATTCTTTCAGATTTACTTGTGTTTGTCTTATCCCTCAGAAACGCATTGTCTTGGTACATATCTCTCAACCTGGAAACATCAAAAATCTGGACAAAAGCCCATGAAAAATGGGTACAAATCTGTACGTTGATTAACATAAAATTTGCATACATAATTATGTAACACCACCCCTTCAGTGGAATTGGTGGGGTACCAACTTTCAAGCGCAAACTGAACAACAGACAGCCAAAATATGGTCCCAGCCCAGACCCTGTAGTAATTTTTTTTCTTTTGAAATGTGTAGCAATGATATTCACTGGGAAGGGAGAAGATGATGAATCTTAGTATTTTGTTTTTGGTGACTGGCAGTATGTGGATTTTGTGGTAAAAGTAAGGCATTTAATGGTAGGCAATATTCTAATCTTAGCAAAAGAATATTACAGTTTGCTAGGATGGGACCTCCAAAAGTTATGGCCTACTGATCAGTGGCAAAAGGTTGAGTTTCTGCCGCCAAGGGCTGCCTGAGTTTGCCGCCCTTCTCCCCTCACAAAATCATGGTCTAATGGGGCCCCCATACAAAGCCCCCCCGCAGCCATTCCAATTTCCTATTACTTGGCTACTTTGCCCCATTTACCATAAACACTGTAATTTGCGCACTGCTTTACTTCTACAATGATTATTTGGATAAATTGGATTTCATTTAAAACTTTTATTTTATAGTATAAACGCTAATAGACATCTGCTAAACAAAGGCATACAGTCCCACAATGAAAATAGACTTAGCATTAAAACTTTTCTGCAGTTGAAACTCGCAATTCATTAAAGCAGCATTGAAACCCCCATTCAAAGAAAATGCATCTGGCCAGTGGCGGAAAAGATTACCTTTGGGTTGTTTTCTAATCGTAGGCACCTTGAACATGAAATATACATGTGTTCTTTGATGCTCTTTCCCGACTGTATTAAATTATATTCCTTGTATAATACATCGCACTTGTTAAAGCACATTTTAAATGTATTGTTTTGCGGGAACCCACAGCGTTCTGCATCAAAAGCAAGTATTCTTCCTGTTGTGTACTAACAACACAAGCAGACTTGCCTTAAGCAGCACTAATCTTCTCTCCCCCTGAAGAACTATGCAGCACAAGAAATCTGGAAAAATATAAAATTTATTGGGGGGGGGGCACAAAACCAGGGACATATTTTAAATATTGCTTGTATAATCTTAGAAAAGTTCTAGAATAAAATGTTTTGTTACCATGCGTTTCCTGAAAGATTGGAAGACTTGAACAACTATCATTATTTAGTGAATTCAGTTCAATTTCAGTTTTCACTGATTTGCCAGAAAACCACACATTTTAAGAGGAACACACCAAAAGTATGAGCCAAACATTATGTAAACTTATGGTTAACTCCTTGAATCACAAGGGGTGGTGGTGGTGGTATGGGGAGAGAGTTTAGGCTGTTGCTCCTTGTACCCAAGATACAGGGTCTGAGCATGAGTAACTCTAGCCAGCAGTTGTAGCTAACTGGGGCACACACACACACAAAAGCTGCCTAACACGTGTATACACACACACACACACACACACACACACACACACACACACACACACACACACACACACACACACACACACACTAGCTGTCACACACACAACAGAGAAAAGCTGGCTATGCCTCACAAACTAAGTACTGCAAAGCCTCACAAAATAGTCTGTAGCTAATTTTCAAGGGAAGTGGAAGGTGTTGGTTCATTAAAACTGCCATTTGAAATCTTATCTGCTTCAAAGTACAGAAAGACTGTGCCATTTGAAACCTGCTTCTGCTTTGATGTAAACAAAGACTAACTACCTTATCGGAATGCATTCTGGCTAAGTCAGTTGTGTTACAAAGGTGTTAACAACTGCCACTGCGGTTTATTTCCTTTACTGGAATGTATTCTGGCTAAGGAAATCCCAAGTGTTACAGAAACTGCCACTGCTGTTTAACTCCTTTACCGGAATGCATTTTGGCTAAGTTCTTACCGCAAGGCTAAGTCCGTTGCTTCTAAGTAAAGACTAACTTCTCAGAATTTAAATCCTTACCAGAATGCATTTTGGCTGGTGCTAAAGTAAATCCTGCTGGCCATTATTTCTAAGACTGCACAGTTTGAGCCTGCAGAATTCAAATGCTGCTTTAAGCAGCGGGGGAAACTGCACGCATGCACGTTATGGCCCAGAAGGAATTTAAAGTAAATCCTGCTTTCTGGCTGGCCGTTCTTCTAAGACTGCACAATTTGAGCCCGCAAAATTCAAATCCTGCATTAAGCAGCTGGGGAAACTGCCTGCATGCACTAGATGGCCAAGAAAGTGAACTCAATTCCAACAAGCTGACAGGCTGTTCAGGGAGCTGATGTCATCGCGCACACCTCTGCACGTGATCACGTCAGCTGAAAAACAAAATACATTTAAAAAAAAGCCTGGAGAAGCCCGGAAATTCAGAAATGAAGGGGTGCTACTCTGGAATCGTGGCACCCCATTAAGTGGACCTCAAAACCGATAAAAAACAAGAAATTCTGTACGGTTGAGAGGTATGTCTTGGTGCCTTCTCCTTTATTTCATAAACAGAACTGGATTAGAACAGTATAGAATGGAGAGCATGGTAGAAATGCATCAATGAAGCTGGTAAAGTACAAAAAAGGCATTTATGGGAAATAAAGCACCCAATGAAGATACATTTTAATTTGGGGAGTTAAGGTAGTCTGTAACACAGATAAATACATTTTTAAGCATTAATTGTGAATACAATAAATTAGAATGGCTTTCCTTGACTTGGGAAAGCATGCTTAAGATAGGAGACTTTTAGGGGTGCATGAGGAAGGTGGATATTTTTATAAAATTTCTGGTTTAGCCCACTGGGTAGGGAATTGGGACACCTGGTGTGTGTGTGTGTGGGGGGGGGATTACCCACAGCCTAATCCCCTTTCTGACTAGAACAGCTATTAATAACCAAACTGTGTTTGCAGTTGTTCTCTAGTGTTTTTCCCAATTTTATCTTAGTTACCTGATAGGATTACAGACTGTAATCCTATATTTAAACACGAGTGAAGGCATAAAGGTTCTATTCATTGAATCATTATAGCTCATAAAGTTAATTATAGTTTTGCATACCTAGCACTACTCTAATGGGTCTTAAAGTTCATAGCAGTGTCTGTACGCCTGTCTTGGCACTTTACAAAGATTGGTGATGGGTATAGTAACCATCTTGGTGTTTTACACTGTCCTTGTAATGGAAGGTCATCAAAGTGCATTTGCAGCTCATGGTCTTGTTGTTCATGTGGTTTAATTATGTTTTTGTTTTTATTTAATATTTTGTTTTTATTTATTTTTTTGTTCATTCTACAGGACAAGCTAAAAACAACTTTAACATCTCTAGAATCCAAAGTGAAACAGTTTCAGTACATGCAAAACCATCATGAGAAGGGAATTAGAGATATAAAAGTAAGTAAGGTGAATGGTTAATTCCAAATGTCTTAAAGACAAATAATTTATAAGAAATGCAAACGGCATCTGTTATACCTTTATTAGTACTGCTTATATTTTAAAGTTACCCAATAAATCACATGTAATAAAATTATCAGTGAGAAGAGTTTGAGAGAAACCTGTTGTCAGTATCTTTGTATTTCCTGTTGTCAGTATCTTTGTATTTCCTGTTGAGGTCTGAGTAGTGATGAAGAAAAATGGAAATGTTTTTAATGTAAGATTCAGTAAAGTATACTGTTGTGTGGCAGCATCTTGTAAACAGTGCTTAAAGATTGTTTTGTAATACTTTACTCATATATGTGAAATTGATTTGTGCAGGCATTTGTTAACATAATTATCTACATGACCATTTAAGCTTGTTGTCTTACGATGGTACATTATGATAAAGAGCTGGTAAAAGACACACAACTCTCCTAAACAGTGTGCCACTCAACCAAAGCCCCTGAGGCAAAACTGCATGCCTAACACACTAGTCATAGGTGACTCGATAGTGAGGCACATTGATGTCCCACTCACTAGGTTGAATAAGAAGAAAGTGCTGCCTGTCAGGTGCCAGGATCTGCCGCATAAAGCATGCACTCAGGTCCCTCAACAACAGGTACAAATATGACTTTGTCATTGTACATGTGGGTGTGAATGACCTGAGACGTACCTGCCTGGACTACATGAAAAGAGATATGGAAGAGCTCTTTGATTATGTAGCCCAGGCGGGTATAACCCTAGCTCTGAGCAGCATCCTACCATCACTCAGAATGATACCACAGTGCAAGCAGAAAATAATTTATTGCAATAATTGGCTAATTTTCTGGTGTCATTCTTAGGGGATCCAGTATCTGTCTGCCTGGGATGACATGATTCACAGACCTTGATGCTTTGCCAGAGATGGCCTGCATCTGTCACCCCTGGGCTTCTGGATACTGGCCAAGGCTTTTGCCACCCCTATAGTGCCTTTTTTAGGCGATGTTCCAAAGACCAAATTATCACCGTAAATGCTGCAAATAAATGCAATTTGAGGGTCATGCTGCTCAACGCTAAAAGTCTAAATCTCAAAATGCACTCGCTAGAAGTACTCCTTAAAATGGAGAACATCAACATTTGTGTTTAACAGAGATCTGGTTTAAGGCAGCAGAAAGCACCCCCGCACTACCAGGCTACAACTCATTCCACACCTTTCGGCCCCAGAACCTGGACCGAAGCTCCAGCGGTGGTGGTGTTTCCATATTCATAAAGGATGCGCACACCTCCAGACTGGTAGCCCAACATAACGCATCTGGGATATTTCAGGTGAAGCTAACACTGGGTAAGACAGCGATTCAGGTCGTAGCCTGCTATAGGTCACCAACCATGTCCCAAGATTCACACTCCACATTCCTAAGCACCCTAGAGAATATTAGGGTCCAAGCTAACACTCTCATACTGGGCGACTTCAACTACACCTCCATTAACTGGGAAAACTATTCATGTACCAATACAGTTGTCCAATACTTTCTGGAATTCACTAATTCCAATGCCCTGGTCCAGCTCGTTCTTACCAACACTAGAGTTAGCAACATCCTTGACCTGGTCATTACTAACATGGGCGACCATTGCTGTACACCAATAGTCAACTCCTCCCTGGTTATATCCGATGACAAGCTAATCACCTTAGAAATCCACATCCCTCCCATGCCCCCAACAAATGTAAACACCATGAAAAACCTCTCCAAAGCTAACTTTGGGCTCCTAAAAACAGAGGTGGCTAACTTCATGGCACCCATGCCAATGGAGAATAGTTGCAGGACAGCCAAATCATACACCAGTGCACTGTACGTACACATGCACAAATGCATGGATCTTGCCATACCCAAAAGAACTAAGACGCTCTCCTCAAAAAAAAAAAAAAAAAGGTGGACCCCTGCCATAAACAAACTCTACAACAGAAGGAGGAAACTGATGCGGATTAAGGTGAAGTCCCAAGACTGGAAAAACTCCCTTATCAGCCTCAACAAAAGGTTGAGATCCCTCATCAAATCCTCTAAAGCTAGCTATGAAAACAGAATTGCAGCAGATAGTAAAGACAACCACAAGGCCTTCTACAGTTATATAAAGAATCTCCATGGAAATATCCAGATTTGTCAGAGCTACTGCACGATGGTACCTCCTATACCGAGCCAACAGATATTGCAAATATACTGGCGGACAGATTCAGTGCTAACTTTACCCCTCCCCCCAAAGGACCAATCACAGTACCAGTAGATTGCCCAGGCACCCAGTATTACTGCTGCATAGGTTAAAACAACACTGTCCAAGGCCAAGAATACAGCTTCTATGGGACCTGACACTATCCCTGGCTGTGTTCTGCATGAACTACAGAGTGAACTAGTACCTCACCTGTGTGTTCTGTTCAGTCACAGCCTCACCTCAGGCTTTGCCCCTACCGAATGGCACACTGCTACTGTCATCCCTCTGCACAATGGAGGAACGACTACAGACCCCGGGAACTATAACCCCATTAGCCTGACTAGTCTGATATGCAAAGCTATGGAACTCATCATCATGGACCTAATAAACAAGGATATAGGGAATCTCCAAACTCTGGATCCTACACAGTTTGGTTTTGTGAAGGGTAGATCATGCCTGCTCAACTTGGTCGACTTCTGGAACCACTGTAAAGTAACAGTACAGCACTTCAGGACAGTAGGTAAAACATTTATAGGTTTATAGGTTCATAGGTGTGTACTAGGCTAATGGCCTTGGAGTCTTTACAAGCCTAGCCCATAGGATTACCCTGCCATCATGCTACCCAACCTTAGTTCATAGTGCCTCTGTCGAGTAGAGCCACTGGAGTGATCCCGGGGATACATTTTCTATTTCCCATCCACTCATCAAGACGTCTCTTGAAGACTGCCAGTGAGGTGCTCTGCTTGACATGTATGGGAAGTCTATTCCAGAGCATGGGCAGTTTCTGGGTTATGAACCTGTCCCTCCAGCATGTTCTGTTGATTGTGGTAATGAGGTTGAGGTCTCTGGAGCATGTGGTGCAGAGGGATTGGGATTTCTTTAGATGTAGCATTTCTAACAGAGCTGGGTCAGACATGGCATTGTCAAGCAGAGATCGCCTCTTAGGCGATATGAGGCAGAGAATAGCTGGAGTTTTTGTGTTTGTCCATGTAGGACATGTGTTTTAAGGCCTAGGATCCTCTTCATGAGGTACTTTTGTGGCCTCTCCTGCTGTTGTAGGTGTCTAGTGAGGTACATGCCAAATGGGGCATTATACTCTATAATTGGTCTAATGAGGGAAGAGTAGAGCGAGATGATGACCTCTTTCTTCCCAGATTCAAAACCCTTGGTAATCAGATGTGCCACATAGAAGGACTTTTAGCAATGTGGTGGTTGAAGGAGAGGTTGCTGTCAACCTGTGTCCCCAGATCTCTTATAACACTTTCAGTGTTCAATGGGCTCCCATCGATGTGGTAATTAGTGGGAACTGAGTTTTTCCCAAAGGGGACGAGGACGCATTTCTTGCCATTAAGCTTAAGGCCATGGTTTTGACACCAGTCACTGGTCTCATTGAGGCCTTTCTTTAGGATGTCTGCATCACTTGGGGAGTTAATAATGGCTCCCAGCTTACAGTCATCTGTGAACTTGGCCTGGACTTCTGAGAAGTAGATGCCAAACAAGAGAGGACCCAGAACTGATCCCTGTGGGACTCTACTTGTGACTGGTTGGCAGTGTGACTTAGATTCCGCTACTTTCACACTGTGGGTTCAGTCTGTGAGCCAATTTTCAACACACCTAACAATATAGGGGTTGATGCGTAGTTTGGTGAGTTTATCAATAATTCCTGAGTGAGGAATAGTATCGAAGGCCTTGGCCAGATTGAGGTAAGCTGTATGAACTGCCTTACCTTCATTCACAGCTCTGGTGACTGACTCAAAGAAGTCAACCAGGTTGAGCAGACATGATCTACCTTTCACAAAACCAAATTGCGTGGGATCTAGAGCTAATGGGGTGATAATT
This sequence comes from Protopterus annectens, assembly GCF_019279795.1. Lineage (NCBI taxonomy): Eukaryota > Metazoa > Chordata > Ceratodontiformes > Protopteridae > Protopterus > Protopterus annectens. Next base: position 1,668,509,245 of record NC_056744.1, on the reverse strand, counting down.
TCCAGGGTTGGTAGTTGCTCCTTGTTTATGGAGAGGGATGATTTTAGCAGTGCGCCATTCAGTAAGAGCAAAGCCTGAGGTGAGGCTGTGACTGAACAGAGCACACAGATGTGCCAGTTCACTTTGTAATTCATGTAGAACACAGCCAGGGATATTGTTGGGTCCCATGGAAGATGTATTCTTGGCCATGAACAGTGCAGCTTTAACCTGTGCTGCAGTAATGCTTGGTGCCTGGCATTCTTCCGGTATTGAGATTGGTCCTTTGGGGGGGGGTAAAGCTGGCACTGAATCTGTCAGCCAATATGTTCGCAATATCTGTTGGCTCAGTATAGGAGGTACCATTGTACAGTAACTCAGAGCAAATCTGGGTATAGCCATGGAGATTCTTGATATAACTGTAGAAGGCTTTGTGGTTGATTTTAGTGTCTGCTGCAATTCTGCCTTTGTAGCTGGCTTTGGACGTTTTCATGCGGGATCTCAACTTTTTGTTTAAGCTAATAAGGGAATTTTTCCAGTCTTGGGACTTCACCTTTTTCTGCAACAGTTTCTTTCTTCTGTTATAGAGTTTGTTAATGGCAGAGGATCACCAGATTGACTTCCTTTCTTTGGAGGAGAGAGTTTTGGTTCTGTTTGGTATGGCTAGTTCCATGCATTTATGTACATGTTCGTACAGTACATTGGTGTATGACTCGGCAATCATGCATCTATTTTCCATTGGCATGGGTGCCGTGAAGTTAGCCATCTCTATTTTTAGGAGTCCAAAGTCAGCTTTGGAGAAGTTTTTGATGGTGGATACCTTTGCGGGGGGTGTGGGTGAGATGTGGATTTCCATGGTGATTAGTTTGTGGTCAGATCTAACCAGGGAGGAATTGACTATTGGTATAGAGCAGTGGTTGCCCATGTTAGTAATAACCAGGTGAAGGATGTTGCTTCCTCTAGTGGGGGTAAGAATGAGATGGTCCAGGAATTTGGAATTGATGAGTTCCAGGAAGCATTGGGCCAGTGCATTGGTACAGGAGTAGTTTTCCCAGTTGATGGATAGGTAGTTGAAGTTACTTAGTATTAGAGTGTTGGGGATGGATCATAAGTTTCCAGGGTGCTTAGGAATGTGGAGTGAGAGTCTTGGGACATGGATGGAGACCTGTAGCAGGCCACGACCTGAATCACCGTCTTACCCAGTGTTAGTTGTACATGGAGTATCTCAGATGCATTATGCTGGGCTGCTAGTCTGGAGGTATGCAGATCCTTTATGAATGTGGAGACACCACTGCCTTTGGAGCTTTGGTCCATGTTCTGGTGCCGAAAGGTGTGGAATGAGTTATAGCCTGGTAGCGCGGGGTGCTTTCTGCTGCATTAAACCAGGTGTCTGTTACAGCACAAATGTCTATGTTCTTCATTTTGAGGAGTGCTTTGTGCAGGTGCATCTTGAGATTTTGACTTCTAACACTGAGAAGCATGACCCTCAGATTGCATTGATTTATAGTTGTTACGGTGGTAATTTGGTCTTTGGAACACCGCCTAAAAAGGCACTATGGGGTGGCAAGAGCCTTAGCCAGTACCTGGAAATCCAGGGGTGACAGATGCAGGCCATCTCTGGCAAAGCATTGAGGTCTGTCAATCATGTCATCCCAAGCAGACAGGTACTGGATCCCTTTAGAATGACACCAGAAAATTAGCCAGTTGTTGAAGTCAATCATTTTCTATTTGTACTACGGTATCATTCTGGGTGATTGTAGGATGCTATCTGCCTGGGCCACATAATCCGAGAGCTCCACCATGTCTGTTTTCATGTAGTCCAGGGAAGTGCATCTCAGGTCATTCACACCCACATGGACAATGACAGAGTCATACTTGTGCTTGTTGTGGAGTGACCTGAGTGCATGTGTTGTGTCGGACTCTGGCACCTGATAGACAGCTGACTGTTACCTTCTCCTTATTCAACCTAGTGAGTGGGACATCAGTGTGCCTCACTATTGAGTCACCTATGATTATTGTATTGGGCAAGCTGTTTTGCCTTAGGGGTTTAGGTTGAGGGGCACACTGTGTAGGTGAGCTATGATTATTGTATTGGGCAAGCTGTTTTGCCTTAGAGGCTGAGGTTGAGGGCCACACTGTGTAGGTGAGCTATGTGTCTTGTGGTTTGTGCTGTGTTGTGGTGGTCGAGTGAGTTTCTGCTTGGAGGTCTTTGCTGTTTGTGTAGATTTCTATTGAGAACCTCCCCAAAGGTAGGTGTGGGGTTTGTGTTTTTATGTGAGGGCTGTGATGGTTGGTGTTCGGAGGGCTGTGTGTTCCATGTGGTGTGGTGCAGGTGTTGACCTTCTCTTGACCAGCTATTCAGGTCTTGGCTGGAGAGTGCATGGCTTCCAATTTGGAGATACAAGTGTATCACTCACAAGTCTGAGTGTTGGGAGGTAAGAGGAGAGTGCACATGAGCCAGTTGCTACACTGTTTCAGAATGCCCAAGTTCACCAGGGGTTAATAGGAGAAAGCACAGGCATTAAGACCTGGAGGCTTACATGCCTGCAACCTACCTATCCAGCATATATCTGCCTTCTCTACTACATTATTAATATCCCCTAGTCTCTTTTTATTACTTATACTGTGTATCACCCTAAAATGTGTCCTTCATTCTCTTGAATATGCTTAGAAAGGGGATTTTTCACATCCTGCTGCCTAATGTCACTCAAATGTTTGGACACCATTTCCTTTAGCTGTCTCGTGGTTTTACCACATAAAAGTGGTCACACAGACCAACTATGTTCTTACTGGTACAATCTGCATACCCATCAAAAATACTTTTTCTTGTGTTCTGTATGTAAAAACACATTTCCCTTGTAAATAAATTTACAACAGGTACATCTACGGCATGTGTGGGTGCCTTTTCCTTGTGAAACCACAGAGTGGCAGTTCCAATTTGTATCGCATAGAAGGTGCTTCAGTTTCTAAAAGCATAGTGAGGTACTTCCCCTACTATCCTTTTCATCTCCTCATCTGACACCAGGATCTTCCAGTTGTTCTTGATCACATTACATCTCCTCATCTGGCACCAGGATCTTCCAGTTGTTCTTGATCACATTACAGATCCACTTGATGTCACTTGAATATGTAAGGACCATTCTAAGATCCTTACATCCTCTCTGGGTGGAACCTCATCTATATAATTTCCCGCTATATATGTATGATTTCCCTCTATCGTCCCTTTAAATCCTGTACTTGTCTCTGTGCAGTGGTCACCTCACCTTGCTTGTACCCTCTATGCTTCAGTAAACTCCTCCCCTTGGGGTATGGAGTCTAGACGCTGTAAGGAATAATCCCTTAAGAACATTCTTGTGGACATAGCCAGGGGTCATACTTGATCTCTGCAAAATACTGTTTTGCCAGCACTCCTTCCAGGTAAAGGACAGTATTATCTTCCCAGCCAGATTATCGAGTTTCAATCTGATGTCAAGGAAGTCAATACTTTCTGTATAATGTTGCTTCGTAAAATGTAAGAAATCAGTAGTAGTTTCTAAGTATGTAACAAATGCTTGCAACTGTTCAAGACTCCCTCCCCATAAAATAAAAACATTGTCTACAAACCGTTTGTAGAAATGAATACATCTACAAAATGGGTTATTAATCAAATGCCTAGCACTCCTCCCGTTGAGCCAACGCCATATTAGCATAGGCCCATTGCCACACCAGACTTCTGCAGATATAACTCATCCTCAAATAGGAAAATGTTAATTTCCAGGATGCATTTCATCAGGGTACAGATAAACTCTTTCTATGATTATACTCACTTTTATTGTTAAAAAAAATTCTAATGCTTCCAAATCATAAGTGTTTGGTATTATAGTAAAGAGATTCTTTATGTCCATTATCACCATAATCAAATGATCCCCAGGGTTACTGTCCCTTTTATACAGCCCTAGATCTTAAGAAAATGCTGTGAATCCTTCAGTACAGCTGGTGCCCAAGTAACCACTTTACATTATTCTCCGCATATATGGATGCTGGCTCTGTTGTCCAGCCACAAAGAGTTGCATGGGTGGATCAGTATTGTCCTTGTGTACCTTAGGTAAACATTTAAAAATGGGGATAAGAGGATACATAACATTCAAATAATTAAAAAGCTATTCAGTTATTAAACAACTCTCCTTCATTGCACAGAGAATAAGTCTTACTGTAGTTTTAATATTTTCCATTCATGTAACTGTAATGGACTCATATGCATCATCATTTTCTAAGAGCGCTTTAACTTTCTGGGAATAATATGCCCTATCTATGAGCACTATCCCTCCCCCTTTCCTGCCAGTCTTATCACAAGTTCAGGTTCATCCTACAAATCTTTCAGTGCCATCCTCTCCTCCTGAGTAATGTTATAGAAGTGACATTCAGGCTCCCCATGCAAAATAGAGAGATCTCTCTCGCAATCATTTGTAAAATTGTCTAAAACAGCCTTGTATTGGGGTACAAATACACTAGGCTTCTGAATCAGGGAAATGTCAGTGTTCACAGAATTTTTATACATATTTTTTTAACATTACTTCCCTGCCGAACAATCTAAGGCTCAAAATAAATCCTCTATTTTTGATTTAACAGCCGGAACAAAATGCAGACCTCTATTCAAAACTTTAACTTGCATCTCAGTCAATGTAAAACTTGATAGATTGAAAATTAATGTCTCTTCACAAATGGAGATTAATGTTTGACTCCTCTGTCTTCTGAGGGATATCTCCCCCAGCTCAGAAATCTCTTCTTTTCCCTTCCATATACAGAGATATATGCATTCATATCATTTGATCAAAAACTCAAAATACTGAAACCCAAAATATTGAAAATCTATTTAATGTAGGGGACAAACCCCACTATACCCCTTCTAATTATATATATCAACTCTGTAATCGCACAACAGTGGGTAAAAAGGCATAATTTTTTCATTCTGACTGCTGCAGTAGCCTATGGTTTGGATCCTGCCAAAGATACAACTGGTCAGCTTCTAAAAGCTTTCTTCCCACACACACGGTCACTCTCGCTGCCCCTAGACTGATCCCATTTTAGAAGGTTACTACATAAACAACCAGACTAGCTAAATATCTTTTAGAACTTTCTTACCACCTAAAAGAGTAAAATACCAGAAGCGTCACAGTAAACAGCAATTGACTAAAGGCTTCATTTTTGACAGACAAGTCCCCACAAGAGAAACTTTCCACACAGAAAATATTTTTGATGTTTCTATTTTTTGAAAAATGCTGGCAATTTTATTAATATTTTTAGTTTCTTTTGTGAAGAGCTGCAATGTTTTTAGAACAGGGCTTCTTACTGAATAATGGGACTGTTTTGAGAGACAAAGTTGCTGCATTTTAACTAAAGTGTAAGAATTTTAAGCTTAGAAATTGTGTTTATGTACCCGAGTGTATTTGTGCTTATGTACACTTCATGATTACTTGCCTTCATTTTACTGTTTGAGGCATTTTGTGTGAAGGTGCTATATTTAAGCACTTGACATGTATTTCAGGAATAGAAATGTATTTTATGTTTAAGACAATTTTTTCGTAATTTGTTTTCTCTCCACCACAATGTGGTACATAAAGTAGGAGGACACCAGGCCGTACCCCTGTGCTGGCTTGCAGTAATACATTGGGAGTTAGCTTCTGGCATACTACAAGAGCAGACCATAGTGTTAGACAAGCTAAGCAGATCCTCATGAGTGGAAACTCAATGCATAGGCCTTCCAGGGGTTTCCCAGATGTGGGAACACACCAAGTAGATCTGTTTACACCCTTCCACAGCAGATGACTAAACAGACCCCAGCAAACAGGCCTGGAAAACATA